>NC_046289.1:72844487-73145818 GCF_004115265.2 Rhinolophus ferrumequinum
GAAGGCAAGTATTTTATCTAAGAACATTGCCAATGAAAACATCAGGATTCTGAAGGTAGGGATGAAGTAGTAAATGTACTATTTGTTCAGGATGAGGAGTACCTGTCATAGTTTAGACATTAAGCGTTCCCACTGCATTGTGGCATAGTATGTGGTGAATAAGATTTGTTGGCCAACATCTTTGCCATAACTAACATTACCCCAGAATCTAGTGCATGGTGCCAATGTGCTGTAACAGTGGGTACAGGGTTCATGCACCCTTGGATTTGGCTGGCTGATGAAATGAAAGAGAGAGAGGAATGTGCTGATTGATGGCATTTCTAAAACATCTTTGGAAGGATCATCTTTAGGTGCCACATCAGATAAGGAAGCAAGAGAAGAGAGGAATGATGCTCAGGAAGAAAGCACAGGGGCCAGAAACTTAAATTATCCATAAAAAGCAAAAAAGAAGATTCCCAGTCAACCTAAATAAACAGTGCACCGTCTTCCAGCACATTACAGCCTCTATTTTGGAGACCCAGGTGATTATTTATAAGCAATGAGTGCAGTGATCCCTGGGCTTGAGGAATGCTGCTCCAGGTGAGCTCCCTGCACATGGGCTTTGGATGTGAGGGAGCTTGTCAATGTCAGAATGTCCAAACCTGTTCAAATTTATATAAGATTTTATTTAAGCAAAGCAGGATATGCCTGGAAGCAAGACCTCAATACACTGAGACAAGAGCATGAAGAAATGACAGCTTACACCTTCTTTTATGCATTTGGGATTAAGGAAGATTGCATGAAGTTGGGAAAAAACAAGGCGGGGATCAGATTTCAGGATAGTTAACAAGGTGATGTGCTCTCTTGAGGGGGGTTATTCTTATTTCAAATGTGTATTAACGTAGATGTACAAGAACAATGCACAGGGTTTGCTGAATGCAAAGATATCTTTTACTAAAGAAGTTATGTGCCTGGGGAATGACCACCCACCATGACCTGCCCAGTTAGGAATTTAGGATCACATCACACTGTGAGTTTCCTTTCCATAGAGTGCTTTTCCTATCCATAAGGTTCTATCTATAAATAAAAGCACACGGAGACTTTTTAATGTAACGTTATGTAACGTAACATAATGTAATGTAAAGTAATGTAATGTAATGCAGTGTAAGGTAGTGTATGAGAGCTGAATCCATCTGGATAGCCACAACTTACTGATTTATGAAACCTGCGGAGAGACTTGAGCACTGACTAATTTTACTGTGTTCACGCTCCTCTGTACTAAGACCTTTGGAAGCACATTCAGTCCTACCTGTGAGTCCTCCTTCTAGAGAGGAATGACTCACCAAGGAATTTGACTCTTATTTTCTAAACTGACCTAACTACCTCTGATCTTCCCATAGAAATCTTTCCACTTTGGTCTCTAAATCTCCATCCTATTCTAAACAAACATTCAATGGCCTCTGTGAAAATTCCTTCCACGTGCCCTAAACTAATACCTGACTCTGTTTGGAATACAGTTTCTTTTATTTGGTGACTGTGTGCAATCAATCAGTGCTCATCTCATCTCAGGAGCACTCTTGCAACCAATTTGTTTTTGTGACTGTGTGCAATCAATCTATGTTCATGTTATCTCAGGAACCCTCTGCCAACCACCCCTTGATGTGAGAAATGGATAAAAGCTGCAAAGCCAAGAGAATCATTAACAGAACAACAATAGAGGTGAAGAAGGAAATTGTTTCCAAACATGAAAGTGGTGTCTGTGTATGTGATCTGGCAATGCAGTCTGGTATTGCCAAATCTACAATTTGTACCATCTTAAAAAATAAAGAAGCCATTAAAGGAGCCAATGTTTCAAGAGGTGTTAAAATACTTACAAGACAAAGAACACAGACAATTGAAGAAGTGGAAAAATTGCTTTTCATATGGATAAACGAAAAACAGTTGGCCATTGACAGCATTTCTGAGAGCACAATTTGTGAAAAAGCTTTACATTTGCATGCTGACCTCATCAAAAACACCCCTGAATCAAGTGCTGAGAGTGATATTTTCAAGACAAATAGAGAGTGGCTTGAAAAGTTTAAGAGGAGAAGTGGCATACACAACGTGGTGACACATGGTGACACTGCCAGTGCCAACAAAGAAGACGCTGACCAATTTGTTTTGGAATTTAAAGATTATGTAGAGGCAGAGGGTATCCTTCCACAACAAGTTTTCAACTGTGATGAGACAGGCCTATTTTGGAAGAAAATGACAAGAGGAGGAGAAATCATAACAAAGGAGGAGAAATCATAGCCAGGACACAAGCCCACGAAAGATAGGCTAACTCTTTTATTTTGTGGGCATGCAAGTGGGAATGTTAAGTTGAAGCCTTTGCTAGTCTACCATTCTGAGAACTCCAGGGTATTTAAGAAAAACAATGTCATAAAAAGCAAGTTGCATGTGATGTGGAGGGCAAACAGCAAAGATTGGGTAACCAGGTAATTTTGTGTTGAGTGGGTTCACGAAGTGTTCGGGCCAAGTGTAAAAAAATACCTCCACAACAAAAATCTTCCAATGAAATGCCTGCTTGTTATGGATAATGCTCCAGCTCACCCTCCAGGCTTGGAGGATGAGTTGAGGGAAGAGTTCAGTTTTATCAATGTAAAGTTTTTTCCCCCCAACACGACTCCTCTCATCCAGCCCATGGACCAGCAGGTCATATCTAATTTTAAGAAGCTTTACACCAAAGCACTGTTCCAAAGGTGCTTTGAGGTGACCTCGGACACAGAGCTAACCCTCAGAGAGTTCTAGAAGAATCATTTCCATATCCTACATTGCTTACATCTCATAGACAAAGCATGGAGGGATGTGTCTCACAGAACAGTGAAGTCAGCATGGAAGAAATTGTGGCCAGACGCTGTCCCTGAACGTGTATTTGAGGATGTTGAAGAGGACGTTCCTGTTGTTGAGGATGTTGTGTCTCTGGGAACGTCCATGGGCTTGGAAGTGAGTCGTGATGATGTGGAGGAGTTAGTGGAAGACGACACGTCTGAACTCACCACAGGAGAACTTCAGCACATTCTGACAGAGAGGCAACAGGCGGCAACCAAGGAATTGTCTTTGGAGGAGGAGGGAAGTGTTTCAACAGCACTCATCAAAAAAATATATGCAAAATGGGTTGAAATGAAAATTTTTGTTGAAAAATATCACCTGATAAATCTGCTATAAGTCATGCCACTAACACTTTCAATGATAATGCTATGTCTCACTTTAGACAAATTTTAAAACGAACATCAGAAAAAGCAAATGTCAGTTGAAAAATTTTTAGTGGGAAAGATCCAGTGAATCTAAACCAGGTGTCAGTGGTGTAAAAAAAATCAACGGAAGGAATGGCAGGAGAGGAGTCACCTACAGTGATTATGGAAGAGGACCAAAGAACACCTGAACAACCCTCACTGTGGGGACAGAGCCAGGAGTGCAGTTTCCAGGCTCTTGGCCTCACGTGGAAAGGTGCTGGCTCAGGTAGTAAATGGCCATCAACTGTGATTGCATGACCATCAGCTGTGGCTAGTTGGCTGTCAGCTGTAACCAGTGAGTCATTGGCCACTCATATAACTGCTGCGGCTACGCTAGCAGAAAATGGGGGCTAGCAAGTAGATGGTGGCTGGCAAGCGCAGATTACAGTTAGGACAGCGGGTTGTGGACAGTGTGGCTCCTGCTTCCTGTGTCTCCAACCCACCCACCAGCGAGAATATGGTAGTACGACTCCCGTATCTATGGCTCGTTGGTGTTCCTTTTTGGTCTCTCCATATCCTGCGTTCTTATGTGGGGAGCGGGACAAGAGACCCCGCATGACACTCTTCATGACACTCACCTATTGCGATTATGGAAGAGGGCTACAGAACACCTGAAGAACAGCCACATATTGTTATTACTGAAGGGGACCGCACATACAAACCATGACTATCATCATTGCAGGTAAGAAAAAAATTACAGTTTCATTTTTATCCTCTACAGTACTGTTTTTACATTGTGTTTATTTATTATTGCTTTTACGGTACAGTATATTGTGTTTATTGCTTTCATTGTGTATCATTTTATGGATGTATGGTATCATTAAATAGTAAAATTCATGCTAAATAGCTATTTTAGAGGTTTATTTTAAAGGTCTAGAAATGATTAATTGATTTTTGCATTACTGTCTCGTGGAAATGGTGCCT
The DNA here is from genome assembly GCF_004115265.2 of Rhinolophus ferrumequinum. Taxonomy (NCBI): domain Eukaryota; kingdom Metazoa; phylum Chordata; class Mammalia; order Chiroptera; family Rhinolophidae; genus Rhinolophus; species Rhinolophus ferrumequinum. Next base: position 72,848,666 of record NC_046289.1, read on the forward strand.
CAGTTTTGAACGTTTCAGTATTCGAAAGGTCGTCCAGAAGGGATTATGTTCGAAAACTGAGGTACCAATATTTGTTTCTATATTTGACCGCCAGAGGGCGATGTTGCATAAACTGGAAATGTCTCAGTTAATAAGTTTCACCTCCCTCCTATGAAAGTCTTTACCTAAAAGCTCACTGAGGTGCACATTCTGAGCAGACTCAACACCAGGAGCAGTCGTTGTCACGGAAGCATCTTTTACTAACAACCTCTAGAACTTGCCTAAACAGGGATCTCTTGAATCTCAGATTTTCCCACTTAAAAGGACTCAGCATACTTGGTCCCATTCCTTCCTGCTCCTCAGGGGAGATCGTCCAGAATACAGCTCAGCTCGCTCACTGCCTAGGCATGTTCTCAGCGACCCTTCTGCTGCTTGGAGTGCTCTTCACAGTGAGTGAGTAATAGTGTATTGCACGCTTCTGCCTCCATGGAAGGAACATGGTTCTGACTGGAATCTGACCAGAGACACGGTCTCATTAGAGGTAGGTCTGTCCTAGTCTCACTAACTCTGCATTGATGTTGCAGGAGGAACCAGAGCCCAGTCAGTGAGCCAGCCTGATGGTCACATCACTGTCTCTGAAGGAACCTCTCTGGAGCTGAGGTGCAACTATACCTATGGTGGATCTGTTTCTCTCTTCTGGTACGTCCAATACCCCAGTCAAAACCTCCAGCTTCTTCTCAAGTACTTTTCAGGGAATACCCTGGTTAATGGCATCAAGGATTTCCAGGCTGAATTTAAGAAAAGTGAAAGCACCTTCCACCTGAGGAAATCATCAGCCCATTGGAGCGACTCAGGTGTGTACTTCTGTGCTGTGAGTGACACAGTGCCTGAGACTGCAGGGGGAGCTGAACACAAACCTCCTGAGACACTGGAGTTTTCAGAGACTCAAGGACACAGCCTGGTCTGTTTTTAGCAAGGTCTCTCATTTGGTGAAAATGAGCAGGGTGAGGCACAGAGCTCTAGGGAGTGCTTGACTCCTGAGAAAAAACAGGAACTTTAACATGTTCCTTCTTTTACTACTGGGTCATGTTAGACAAGATCCAGAACAGACAGACCTGTAACAATATTCTCCTTCCCCTTGGAGGTACTGCGGGTTAGAGGGTCAGGATTCTATTTAATGTGACCAGTACTGAACTTCTGATTTTTCACCTTCTGAACTCACCTCTAAAATGCTCCTCCCACTACTTTTTCTTTTCAAATGACAGCAACTTCATTCTTTCAGTATCTCTGATAATAACCTCAGAGTTATCTTTGACTCTTATTTTTCTGCTTACATCTAATCCATTAAGAAAATCAGTCAGCCATACCTTTAAATATCAAACCATAATCTGACTACTGCTGCCATCTCCACTGCTACCTCTTTGGTCCAGCCATCCTCATCTCAAAAATGAATTACTCCGAGAGCCCACTAGTTGTCTCCCTGATTGATCTCCTATAGTCCCTTCTTAATGCAGCAGTGTCTTGCTCAGTTTGGCTGCTATAACAAGTACCATTGACTGGGTGGTTTATAAACAACAGAAAGTGATTTCTCACAGTTTTAGATGTTAGAAGTATGAGATCAGATACCGGCATGGTTGGTTCTTGTGAGAGCCTGCTTCCAGGCTGCAGACTGCAGATTTCTCACTGTATCTTCATGTGACAGGGAGCAGGAGGGAAAAAAAAAAGTTCTATGGGAGTTATAAAAGAGCACTCATCCCATTCATGTGGGCTCCACTCTCATGACCCATCTAATCCTAATTACCTCCCGATGGCCTCATGTCCTAATACCATCACATAGTGGGGTGGGGTGTCAGCATACGAATTTGGAGGGGAGGGCTCAAACGCTCAATCTATAACAAGCAGCCAATGAGATCCTTTAAAACAGGTCACATTATGTCACTCCCTTACTCAAATCCTTGCAATAGATTCCCATTTCTCTCATAATGGAAGGCAAAGTCTTTACAATGGCCTGCAAGAGTCTACATGATGTATCTGCCATTATATTTAAAAATACTCATAGATAAAAAAGAAACCTTTCAATTCTGTGTTCTCTTGTAGTGAAAGTTTGCTACAGAAATTACACTAAAATAAAGATAATCTTAAATGAAGGAAATGGAGAGAATTTATTGTAAGCAGAGCTGTTTGAAAATAAATTCTGAAGAAAGTTCTTCAGCAGAAGGAAAATGATATCAGAGGAAAATTAGGAACTTCAAGAATGAAGTAAGAGCAACCCAAATGGTAAATATAGTAAAATACAATAGACTAGTTTTCTCTTCTTACTTAAAATATATACGATGTTGAAATACATCATTATAACATTATCAGGTGGGGTTTTCAAGTCTGAAGATGAAAGACACCTACAACTGTTAAGGTAAAGTAGGGAGCATAAAATAACCTATACAATTGTAAGATTTCTAATTTTACTTGAAACACTGAAATAATAACTCTAAATAGACTGTGAATGTTAAGGTAGTAGTCATTCTGCAATCATTAAAAGGCCACTAGAAACACAATACAGAAACAAATAGTCAAGTAGCAAATAGATAAACTATAGTAGAATACTGAGGAATAAAAACACAGAGCATGACAAAAAAAGAATAATGAAATGATAGACCAAAATTGAACTATATCAATAACTACTTTAACTATAAATGGTCTAAACACACAAATTTAAAGTCAGAGATCATTAGTATGATTTTTTATTTTTAAAAAACTTGTCTATATAATGTCTCCATGAAACCCAATTTAAATATAATGACATAGATTAAAAGTAAAAGTATGGAAAATGATATCCATGCGAACACTAATATTGAAGAGCTATATTAATGTCAGACCAGAAATAAAGAGGGAGATTATATAATTACAAAAGGGTCCAGTTACTAAGAAGACATAACCCTGTGAGTGTGCATGCATCTAGCAACGGAGCTTTGAACTACTTGAAATTAACTGTTAGAACTGAAATTTAAAAAATAGAAAAATCTACAATTACACTTGCAGACCTCAACCCTTAGTGCTTAACAAATCATAGAATCAGTAATCAGACCTCAGGAAGATATAGCAGACTTGTACAACACTATGAACCATTTAAATCTTATTGATATTTATAGAACACTCCACTAAACAACAAGAGAAAACATATAAAGCAATACTTAGAATGACATTTGTAACAGTAAATATTTACATTAGAGTCCTACATAAAACAGAAAATCTTAACCATCCAGGAAACACTGGTCTATGAAGCAAATGAGTATTTTCTGCTGTTGCTGCACCAGGTCCCCAGCTGCAAAACGTTGTGCTTTTTACAACTTAATCTGTGCTCAAAGATTCAATTGAGAGCAATGCTATCTATTCATGTCGTATACCACAATTCTGGAGCAGGTCATGAGCCTTTTTGTCACAGTAATGAATTTAGAAAAAGTACAGGAAAAATTCACTCCTTCATTTTAAAAAAATTATCAGTTATGAGGATGTTCTGCCACAAAATTAATGCTATGATGCACAGGATGAATTACACTAGGACATTGTAGGTTTCCTTACAAGACATCTACATATTTTCTCACAAGGTGGGACAAAACTAATTGTTAAATGGAGCACTGCTTTTAACAATGCTTCCCTCAGCCTTGTTAGGTCTTCCCTCAGCCTTAGAAGGGACGGCCACAAGAGTTAATCATGACTCAGGCTAGGCCATCCATTAGCAAGACTAGCATCCCAGAAGCCAATAACTACAGAATGCGGTGGATGAGGAGGATGCAGCCCTTCTCCATTGCAATGTGCCCACCTTTCTCCTTACTTTTTCTGAATGCATCTCATTATAACATCTGAGTATGAACCACATGCTGATATCTCATTTAACTGTCACAGTATTACAGAATATGATAGAGCAAAACACCTAGGCTTTCTATATTCCGTTTGATCTGTGAGAGTGTAAAAATCAATTTTTTTTTCCTGTGGATGGGTATAGAGGGAGTAGATTGGAACTCTCTGTTCAGTTTTTCTGTAAACCTATAACTGCTCTAAAATTAAGTGTATTAACTTTTTTAAAATTAATTTTCATATAGAAGATAAAAAGAAAAAAGAAAAGTCAATTTTATGAGGTCTATCTCATAGAAAATATTTACTATCAGCAGATCAATCATTTCCTACTTTCCTGCCCTGCTAGCTCTCTTCAATTTTTTTGTCTTGGTGTTTCCCTAGTTATGTATTTATTATGCAGCATATATTATACAAGACTGTTTGCATATATTATGCAATTTAATTATAATCATAACATGGAAATTAAGTAAATCCATGCTAAGTAAAGGTATATAATAAGTCATGGAAGAGAGTAGGTTTATTCATTGGATAGACATGGGTCCAACTCTCAACTCTGACATCAATTGAATTACAGTAAAAAGTTTATCAATATTTCAACCTGAGTTTTATCATCTGTATACTAGCATATCAATACCAATAATAATCCATTCAGAAGTCATTGTAATGATTAAATAAGAAAATATCTCTCAAGAGTTTAACTCAGATTCTAACACAATATAAACACTTAATGAATTCATATAGGTAAAGAAATAGAGGCCTAGAAAACAATGATTTTGTCCATGATCAACACATCTTGTACATTATGGTGAGTAAACTGGGTTCTGAATATTCCTGGATATAATGTTAAGCCAGGTATTTTCAATTTATAATCTGACTGGTGCATTCTCTTGTATACATGCATCAGGAGTAAAAGATGGGCAGGGTAGAAGAAGAGTAGAGGGAAAGAGAGAAAGCAGAGAGAAATATTCTGAAACAACAGAACACATATCTGTTCAGATCTCCAGTGACACAGATAGATAACCTCTCTGTTGCTTCTTGAATACTGGGCTTCAGACTTGATCAGGAGAACCTGGCACAACATTCTCTAACTTTCATTGATTTACTGCCCTAGATCTGGTCCACGTCTCTCTCCAGGGTTATAAATATTGTGTTCTTTACAGCTACTTCTTTTACTGATGAAATGGAAAATCTTTTCTCTTCTGTCCTGAGACAGCGCTGATTATTCACTGGGGTCACAACATTTTTTCTCCTATTACTATACCAACCATATGCAAAGTTTTCTCTTTATTCTCAAGATTGTATGTAAGCCAGTTGGTAAGAGAGGAATGAAGCTAGGTAGATTTTTCCATTATTCAATGGGTGAGACTCTATGTGAAGTGGGACACTGGACGCTTTCTTGCCCGTATCTCCTGGGTTGTGTGAGTTTCAGTTCATTAAAACCTCAGCCTATGACAGCTCCTCGAGACTTTTATCTCTCCCACTGTCACCTTCAGTAATAGCAGGCTCTTTCCTGGCAGATCTTAACATGGAAATTTAAAATATGGGAATGGGATTGATGATGGTGAAGTGTGTTTGGATTTTTCTGGATAAGGACGCAGTTGGGCCTTTTGCTGTGTGCGTGTTGAGGAGAAGAGGGAAGCATAGTGATAAGTTTCAAGAAATCATCTAACTAGGTGGAGGGAGACACAATCCAGTTTATATGTATAATCTCAATTTAGCCTCAGGGGATAAACCTCAGAATAAGTAATATAAACCTCATTCTACTGAATAGGAATTGACTACGTGAATGGGTTAAATAAATTGTTTGAAGTGGCCTCACTGATAAATGGCAATGATACAGCTTTAATTTAAGTATGTCTGACTCCAACATCAAATCATATAGGCAGAATTTATCATTTCTCCACCGAATAACTTAGTGTTGAATTATTTTTATATTCTATCTTTTCTGATGAGTCATAAGCACCCTTGAAGAGCTTTGTGGCTCTGAGAAGAGGCTCACACAGGCAGAACTGGCACGTTGAACTTGGTTTCTCTCCACCAACTGGTTGTAGCCAGGGTAAGAGTCAGAGTGAGAGAAGCATTATTGAAAGGAAATCACTTTCCTATCTCTCCACAGGAGGGTAGTATTTTAAAGGGCAAAATCCTTCCCCAAGTCAAAGCAGAGTTAGAGGTTGGAGGAACGGGAGGGTAGAGAGTGAATGATTTGATTGGCTCCTACACAGAAGAAGATAAAAGTTGACAGTTCCCTCCACGTGGCAGGCCCTCCACTGCCCCATTTTTATCCTTGAAGAATTCCTATTTGTTCTCGAAAGTAAGATGATATAGTGCAAAGCACATGGGTTTTGGAGTCACAATAGCCCCAGGTTCAAATTCTGTTTTTGCAATTTTCTAGTTCTGTATCCTTGTGCAATTATTTATCTTTATCTACGCTTCCTTATAAAAACATGTTAATAAGAACACCTATCTTGTTGGTTGCTGTGAATTAAATGAGATATAATATACAAAATTTTATTATGAAGTCCCAGGCCCAGCATACATACTCAGTAAATTCCCATTAATAAAATTATTATTAATTCCCCTGAATAAAGGTTATCCCTATTGTGACATTTTCACCGACTCCTCAGGCAGAATGAGTTAATACTCAGAATCCCCACCTTAGTAGTCAGGATGCAGACACCACAAGTGGCCAATCTCAGCACCATTCTCTTTTGCTTCCATATTAACATAACTCTCAATTTTGATTTAGGCAACTATATCCCCAGGTTTTAGAACAGAAAAGACCACACTACATTTCACATCCTTTCTACAACTAGGTGTTGCTTATCCCATCGTTCTGACCAAGGAGACATAATCAGAAACCTGCTGGAAATTTCCTGTAATGTTTTTGCTTTCCTGGTAGAGACACCACATTATTCTGTCACTCTTTCCAACTTTTTACTTCCCAAAACAAGAAAGTGATAACTTTACTATAAAAGAAAGCACAAGAATAACCCCTTCCCCAATCCGATGCCTGATCGACCTTTAGATACCAAGTCAAATCCTGACCTAGATTTATTTTTGCATGAAAAAATGCTGTTATCATTTTCTAATTATTTTCTACATATATATGGGCTGACAATTAAGTTCACAAACTAATTGCAATGACGTTAACTTTTTTTTTGATATCAGAGGGATTATTCATTAGGAATTTATACCAACTGGAGAAACAGTTAACCAAGTTTACTATTTCGAAGTGCTGAAAAGGCTGCGTGAAAAAGTTAGATGACCTGAACTTTTCACCAACAATTCATGTCTCTTGCCTCAGGACAATGCACTGGCTCACAGGGCACTGTCTGTGAGGGAGTTTTTAGCCAGTAAACAAGTCATTGTATTGGAACACCATCCCTACTCACCTGATTGGGCCCTCAATGGCTTCTTTCTTTACCCAAAAATAAAGAAAATATTGAAAGGAAGACATTTTGATGACATTCAGGACATCAAGGGTAATATGATGACAGCTCTGATGGCCATTCCAGAAAGAGTCCCAAAATTTGAAGGGTGGACTAGGCGTCGGTGCATAGCTCCCCAAGGGGAGTACTTCAAAGGTGACCATAATGAGATTCAGCGATGAGGTGTGTATCACCTTTTCTTGGATTAGTTCACGAACTTAATTGTCAGATCTTGTATGTTCCACTTCTTAGCATACAAGATAATTGACCTTGATTAATTAATCTCTTTGAGCTTTAGTTTTCTGGTTGTAAAGGGCATGAATTTGTATAAGAATAATGTCCACAAAACAAAAGATTGTTTAGCACATAGTATGTGTGCACATTTATAATATTGGGGAATTTAAAAGTTTAAAAATTTTCTTTTGGAAATTCACATAAAAGATTCCTAACCAAAGTGCTTTTCCCATCACAGACTGCCATTCCACCTGCAACTCTCTCTAAACTTAATAGCAGTTCACGATTAGGCAGCCCACTTCAGAAAGATTGTCATCTCTTTGTGTTGTGAACTTATGGGGGGATATCCTCAAGGTTTATGAAGTTGGCCTCAAGAAAGCAGCATTTCATCCTTCCTTTTGAACCACAGGTAACTGAATCTAGGGCAGAATTGATTGGTGTGTTTCTAGGACATTTGCATAGTTAGTGTCTCTGATTGGCTGTGCAACCAGGTGCAGAATCCTGTTTTCTGAAGCAGAATATTATACAGATCTAGGTTGCAGAACATTATTCTGCTGAGGATACTTGGGGAGGATAAATGGAGAAGTTTCTTTTTTCAGCCTCGCTGTTAATCCTATGGCTTCATCTTGACAGTAAGTCCTTGTGTTGCTGAAGACATTCTGAACAGTCTGGGGTGGTGACAAAGAATCCGGCACCTCTAGGTTTAATTGGGGAGTGTGTGAAGACAATGAAAACTGTAGAGAGACCTGTCTGACCCTGCCTTTCTCAACAGGAGTGAGCAGCGCATCAAATGTGGAGCAGAGTCCTCAGTCCCTGCATATTCAAGGAAGGAAAGAGCACCAACTTCACCTGCCAGTTCCCTTCTGGCTCTTTTTATGCTTTACACTGGTACAGATGGGAACCTGCAAAAAGCCCCAAGATCTTGTTTGTAATTAGTTCAAATGGGGATGAAAAGGAGGAAGGACGAGTTAAAGCAACTCTTGATACTAAGAATGGTTACAGCTACTTGTACATCAAAGGATCCCAGCCTGAAGACTCAGCCACATACCTCTGCGCTTTTGGCACAGTGCTCTTCAGGCACCTGCAGCCCATATGCAAACCCGTGGCTGGTGCTACTCTGGTACCTGTGTAGACGAAAAGCCATGTGTGGGGTGGAAAAGGCAAATTCAATGAATTACAGTGTTTTCAATAATCAAGGAGGAACTGCAAACATAGATAAACAAGCATTCTAGTCATTGTAGGTCCTTCAACTAATTGGACCCTTAGTGGACACTACTAAGCTCCACTCCCACAGATGTGTTAGCCACACAGTCAGATCCCTTGCCTCCTCTTTCAGCAGGATTCCAAATGAACTAGATGGGCACTCAAACCTATCCAAACTACTCTGGTTAAACTGGGGTAATGTTTACCCCTCATTGTTGCTACTTTCTAAGAGCTAATCTTTCTAACATATTTCTTGACATGCAGGAATGGAACATGTGGATATGGCCTCTTCTCATACACCTGGCATGGAATTGTATGTTCCACACCAGGACAGGCAATGCTGCCTCATTTCACTCATTGGGGATTTTGGTTTTGGTTTAGTTGAACCTTCTCCCTACATGAACATCTGTATTTCATTTCTTCTTCTATGTGGCTATTTGTATTCAAGAAAAATCACTTGTGATACTGAAAAGAGCATCAATAGGAGAAGTTCACTACTAAACGTGATCCATCCTCCAGTTTCTACTGTGATTGTCGTATTGAATAAATAACGGAACTCTGTGATCTAAGTGTCTTCATTTGTAATTTCCAAGTACATGAGGCAGGCTGAGTATTTGGTGCTCTGTTCATTTTGAGATTTCCAAAATATCTATCAGTATAATACCCCATTAGTACTCTAAAGGCCACTAATTCTGGAGCTTTTGTGGGTTGTGTCAACTTGATTTAACTTACTTTCTTCATCTAATAGATACAGTTTCCATTTTCCCAACATCTACATTAATAACTACTTATCCAGCTCCTGTTCAGCTTCCTAAATTACGTTGTTATTGCGCTTGTGCTCATTCCCTCTCTCTCTTTAAAAATCTTATTACTGAGCCGGGCCTGTGGCTCAGGCAGTTGGAGCTCCGCACGCCTAACTACGAAGGCTGCCAGTTCGATTCCCACATGGGCCAGTGGGCTCTCAGCCACAAGGTTGCAGATTCAATACCTCGAGTCCCGCAAGGGATGGTGAGCTGTGCCCCCTGCAACTAGCAACGGCAACTGGACCTGGAGCTGAGCTGTGCCCTTCACAACTAAGACTGAAAGGACAACAACTTGACTTGGAAAAAAAAGTCCTGGAAGTACACACTGTTCCCCAATAAAGTCCTGTTTTTTTTTAAAAAAAATCTTATTATTGTCATTATCACATGTTTAGGAAAACATAATACATATTTTGAAAACTATTGAATTGCGTACAAATCCCTTGTACTGAACCCCATTTAAGATACAAATAGGATGATTTTTTAAGTAAAAAATCCTTCGTAAGGTATTATTGAAATCTCTTTGACCATCAGACTTGGAATGGTTTAATCTGTTATGTTATTTGAATATGTGTAGAAGCAGAAGTGTATAGCAGAGGACTGAGTGAAGAGAACCTTTGGTTCACTGCACACTAGTGTTGGTGAAGTAAATCAACACAAAAGAAGAGCCATCACTGTTCCTGCTGCTGGTCTACTTCCCAAATCGGGTCTCTGTCACTACTGGATGAGAGATCAACGGGAGAATTTATAGTATTTCCAGTAATGATCCTGTGGCTTTAGCCAACGCTAAACAGGTAGAAACAAGGCACAAAACAAAAGCAAAGACAAAGTTTGACTCACTTGTGCATTGCTGCAACACAGTGTTTCACAGCCTTTTCATGTCATGGTGTAACCGAAACCCAAATTTATGTACCTGACACTTTGAAAGACCAAAACTGAACGTGTCACAGTTTGGATAAGGAAAAGTTTATTGATCGAGAGGCTGCCAAATGAGAAGATGCGAGACCTAATTGTGCCTTAAATCCACGTTGTTTGCTGACTAGGTTAAGGGGGCACCATCACCGGATCTCCCTAAACAAAGGACCCTTGGCTTCTGAAAGGGTTGCGGTGCTCAAGTTCTGGTTCTGTCCTGGTCCTTTGGTTCTGTGTGTGTATATGTGTGTGTGTGTGGGGAGGAGGGCAAGACTTTGGTTCTGGATGAAGCTGGAGGTCATAGTTCTCTCCTCTGAGCATGCTTCAGCTGCATGATTTGCAGTTTTGGTTTGTTGTCTAAAAAACAACTTAGTGATTTGCAGTTTTGGTTTGTTGTCTAAAAAACAACTTAGTATCTTGTTAAACACGATAGGACCATTTTGAGCTTGTTCAGTGGTTACAATAACATATAGAAATTAATTACATGTATACAGTGCTCCCATGTAGAATGCTACTTGAAACTAGCCCTGGCTCCAACTCCCTTGGGCCCCCAGCTTGCTTTAGGATGTGAAGGATAAACCTCTTCCCACACATGTAACCAATTCCTGGAGTGGAACTTGATATGGAAAATCTACTATTGCAAACATGAGAAAATTGCAAATCTGGAATGCAGAGTCCTACAAAAATATATCCATATCATTATGAAAGCCAGGTGTAACCAAGGAAATAAGAGACCAAAATTCTCAGTCTCTTTAGGTTCTCAAATTCATCTAAATTTGAAAGTTTATTAAATTTTGATTATTTAGAGATACTGGCATGCCCTTGTAAATAGCCCCTCATTTTATTATTTGTTTGTTTGTTTGTTTGTTTGTTTGTTTTTAGAGTTTATTCAGATAGAATGAGAAAATTAGTGAAATAAATATCACATTGAACAAGAAAACCTTACGTCTCCCTGTTTGCTGCAGGGCCCCAATATGAGCAATCAGCCACCTGCTGCTGTGCCGTGGAGGCCCAGGGTCTCGTGACATCTGAGCAGTGCTACCACATCTTCTGTACCGCAGCAGGAGGGCTAAGGCTGTATTTGAAAAGAAGTTTGGTGAAATAGGTACACGTGTCAGGTTGAGTTACTAGAGACAGACAGGGGAAAAACACTACTTTATTCTTGCCAGTTTCTCACCAGTCTTCAATAAGACTCATCTTCAAAGGACTTCGGTGTCATTGTGGTTTGCTGCATGAAAAACCACCACAAAACTCAATGGCTTCAAACAACTGCCACTTTACTATCTCATGATATTTCTGCTCCATGTGATGTCTGGTGGCTCAACTGGCGGAAACGCCCCAAAACCTCAAATATCTGGAGCCTCAGTGGGAATGTATAGAAGTCTGGGCTCAGCTGGCACACTGAGATGGCTGGGCTCACCTCCCCCTGAGGAATTCTCAGGGTCTGTTCCTTCCCACATGGCCTCTGCTTGTGATCTTTCTAGAAGGGAAGCTACACATCTTACCTGGTGGCTCAAGACTTCCAAATCATAAAAATGGAAGCGCCAGACCATCTTAATGTTTAGTCTCAGAATTGCCACATGTTACTTCTTAGACATTCCTTTTATTAAAGTTAGTGATGCTGCCAACCCAGTTTCAGTGTGGAAGGGACACAGAAGGGCATGTGATACAGAAAGTATGGAGCATTGGAAGCATCTTTGGCCACTACTACCACTAGAGCTAGTTGAATAAACACATTCCTTATGACACATGGGTACCAGGATGCTAAGGAAGCACAACACACATTCAATAATTTTCAAAGTCCCGTGAGTTTTACCTCTCAAAGGGCATTCGTATCTATTTCCTTATTTCTCTACTCCGTGCTTGCTATTTTCCTAATTCAACCATTCAACCCCTCTCACTTGGATGACTGCAATGGCCTCCTTTGATATTGTGATTTATAAGGAAAATATATGCTTGATTATCAGATGACCAAAATATGTTTCTCGTTAATATTTGGTCTTCTTCCAAGGCTCCTGGTTCATAGCTCCTAAAACTCCTTAAATTTCCTGTGAGAAGAGCAATAAAGGTAACTTTTGTATATTAATGAGGTGACTTTGGAAAGCCTTTAGGTAACCTAATGATGGGGGCTGTCTGCCAGAAGACTCAGTCACGTGATTAGAGGGTTGGAACTTTCAATCCCCCAACCCCCAAGGAAGGGAAAGGGATTGGAGATTGAGTTTAATTGCAAAAGGCAAATGATTTAATCAATTATTACCCTCCATAACCTTCCCCCCCGAATAGGGTTTGTAACCCCAGAACCAACTCAGAGTGGTCCTATCCTTTTTAATGAGATACTGAGTTGCTTTTCAGAGAAAACAGACCAAAACTGCAAGTCATGCAGCTGAAGCATGATCAGAGGAGAGAACCTTGACATCTGAGCTGCACGCAGAACCAAAGTCTGGCACATTACCCCATCTCCCCTCCCCCACAAAGAACCAAAAGACCAGGAAAGAATTAGAACTTGAACAATAGAACACTTTCGGAAGTCAAACGTCCATTGTCCTGGAAGATTTGGTGTTGACACCTCTTTAACATAAATAGCCAAATTATTTTAAGGTCCTCCAATTAAAACTTGCCCCACCAGCACTTCCTCATACCGGTTTCCCCTGTCTCCTTAAAAACGCTTAGTCTGGTCCAGCGAGCAAGATAGATTTGAGGCACCATTATGTCTCCCATCTGCTTGGTTGGCACTTTATAGATCAATAAACCTTTCTTTACTCCAATTTCCAATGTTTTCAGTTTCAGCCTTTCGAATCATTGGGCATATGAACTCTGGCTCAATAACAGGTTCAGAGAACTTCCAGGTGGTGAACATGTGGAGGTTTGGGGGAGTTTGGCGTCTGGAAATGGCATGGAAGCTTCACTCCCTTTCCCCTTACTTTGTCCTATGCATCTCTTCCATCTGGCTGTTCCTGAGTTATATCCTTTCATAATAAACTGATAATCTTGTAAGTAAAATGTTTCTCTGAGTTCTGTGAGCTGAGCCACTCTAGCACATTAATCAAACCTGAGGATGGGGTCTTGGGAACCTCTGATATATTCTGTCAGAAGTACAGGTAACAACATGGGGTTGGACTTGCATCTGAAGTATGGGGTGGGGGTGGGGTGGAGTGGGTAGTTGAGGGGGCCATTTTGTAAACTGAACACTGAACCTCTGGAATACATTATATGGCAATACTTCAAAGACATTACAGTTCCTATAGTGGGTTGAATGGTGGACCCCCAAAATGTATGTCCACCTTAATCCGAGGAAAATGAATGCAAATGTATTTGGACAAAGAGACTTTGTAAATGTAATTAGGTTAAAAATATTAAGATAAAATCACCCTGGATTATCCAGGTGGGTCCTAAATCTAATGAGAAGTATCCTTTTCAGAGACACACAGATGACAAAGGTCTTGTGAGGCTTTCTCAATGGAGGTAGAGACAGATTGGACTTATGTAGCCACAAGCCAAGGAACACCTGGACACACCAGAAGCTGGAAGAGGCAAGTAAGGACTCTCCCCTAGGGTACTCAGAGGGAACATGGCCTGCTGACACTTTGATTTCAGATTTCTGACCACCATCATTGTAAGAGAATAAAATTTTGTAGTTTTGAGCCATCAAATTAAAAAGTATTTGTTATGGTAGACACAGGAAACTACTGCAGCCTCCAAAAGTAACCTTTATAAATAACTACAAACATCCCCTGTTTGTTTACACTCATGGAAGAGTGTATTTAAATTGGGTTTTGGAATATTTTAAGCTCAACTCTTACATATTTTATCTGCAAACACACATATTTTTAAATCATTCAACAAGTGTTTAAGTGTCCACTATTTACCAGGTATTACAGTAGTTTCTGGAATATGACGATAAGCAGTAGACAAACAACTATTGAGTGCCTACCACATGTCAGGGACATTACTTGTGACACATCAGCAAACACAACAGACCAAACTCCTTGTTTTCATCTACGCTACATTTTACAGGAGCGCTATTCAATAAAACTTTCTGAGATAGTGGAAATGTTCCATCCTGCACTATCCAATAGCCACTAGTCATATGTGAGTATTGAGCACTTGAAATGTGGCTAGTGTAACTGAGAAACTAAATTAAAAACTTTATTTAATTTTAATTAATTTAAATTTAAGTAGCCTCATGTGACTACACATAGGACATCATGGTTCTTGAGCATCATGCAGTTCGTATCCTTAAGGTACATGTGGCCAACTCAGACCATTTGCAGGTCGTTATAATACAGGGCAGTAAGTGCTGTGATAATGAAACTGAATATCTGTGGAGCCAGAGAAAGCTATTCTACCCAAGTGTTTTGTTTTAAGGAACACTTTTTAGAGAAATTGTCACGTGATAGATTAGATTTCTTTCCAAATTAAATTAGTTTTTTGAATCCCTGATATGTGGGAAGTAACAGAATGGGACAGTTTATATGAGCTCTACTTTGGATAACTTACAACCAGGGTAATCTGTCTGAGAACAGAGGAATAGGTACTTTTTAATCTTCTATTTTGAGATCATGGGTGGCCTAACAAATTATGACTCTTTTCCACATTTTTTCAAAATCTCTGTGACCTAATATGTTCCATTAGCAGATGCACCAACACACACTACATGATTCTGGATGAAACTGGAAATGACAAATGAAACTTTTTATTTCCTTTTAATGCCCTAGATTTAATCACAAAATCCGTTTTTTAAAAGACAAACTATCCCCCCCCAACAATATCAATTAATTCTTTCTTTCTAAACCTTGACAAATACGTAAGTATATATCACTTGAATTAGAAAGCTCTGTATAGGAATGGGTTGTAAAATCAGCTATTTTTCAGTCCAGTCACTAGGGGGCAGCATCTGCAAACATAGACCCTCCTCTGAAGATGTGTGAGTAAAATAGTGCAAAGTCTGATTGGTTGTCTCAAATTGCTGTCACCCCTTCCCACTTCTTTCCAAAAGACAGTGGTAGAACACATTTCTCTGGGTCTGGAAGAAGCTTGTACAAAGGAACCCACTTAGGAGCAGTCAGATTTGGCAACTCTTTCGGAAGAGGATGGAAAAGATGCTACTCACAGTACCAGTGTTGTTCTTATGGATGCACATGTCACGTGAGTTTGAGATTTCTCTGATTGATTTCAGAGCATTCAACATAGTGGAATATTATCTGCAGGCATTGGCAGGGATGAGATTTTCTGATTGAGAGCAAAAACTTTGGGGGAAAAAAACTAAACTAAAATGAAGATAAAAGGGGTTGGGAAGGGAAACATGGAAAGGAGAAAAATGGACAAGAATGAGAGACCATTGTAGCTCAAAGAATAGACATCTAATACAACTTTTTCTGATGCCTCCTTTTTTTTTTCCTGAACAGAAGTGAATGGACAAGAACTAAAGCAATTTCCTCAATTCCTGCTCCTACAAGAAGGAGAGAACTTCACCACATACTGCAATTCCTCAACCACTCTTAATGGCATACAGTGGTATAAGCAAAGCCCTGGGGGAAGTCCTGTTCTCTTGATGATGCTGGTCAAATCTGGAGACATGTTGGAGCAGGAAAGACTGAGAGCTCGGTTTGGAGAGACTAGAAAGGACAGCTCCCTGCACATCGTGGGGGCCCAGACTGCAGATGTAGGAACCTATTTCTGTGCAGGGGCACAGTGTTCTTGAAACACCTGCAGCCTGTCCCCAAACCTTGCTGTGGGGCTCCAGGAGCAGCTCCTCTTTATCTCTCCTCAGAGCAGGAGTCAGAGAAATCTGAAATCACAATGGCTATGAAGAAATTAAATTTTAATGAAAAAAATCTCCAGGCTCAGATGATTTCTTTGGAGATTCTACCAAATATTTGAAGAATTAGCATGAATTCTACAGAAATGCTTCCAGAAAATACAAAAATGAAAATAATTTCTAGCCCATTTTACAAAGCTCGTATAGCCCTGACAGAAAAATCAAAGACCATACAAAAAGGAAAACTACAGAGAAGTTTCCCTCGTAGATATAGACACAAAATTTCTTAACAAAATATTAGCAGATAGAATTCATCAATATATACAAAGAATAGTGCAACAAACACAAATAGATTCTTTTTCAGGAATGCAAGGTAGCTTATATATGTGAAATCAATTGATGGAATCCACCATACTAACAGGCTAAAAAAGAAAAATCACATGATAATATTAATCTATGCAGACAAAAGAATTGCAACACCCTAAATGATTTTCAAATTAACTTGCCACACAAGTAGATTAAGGGATAAGAATTTTGTAAGAAACAAAATAAGGGTACACACACATGAACATAGGAAAGAAAATATCTTGAGCATAAAGAGAAGGAGAAAATTTCTGAAGATAATTTATTTTAGTAATTGGAACAAAAGTTTAGAAAAATTGCATCATCAATGTATTAAGTAATGGTGGCTGTAAAACATGAAGTAAAAACCTAAAAATAGTGAAAAACTGAAATGAAAGAGAAGAATGAAATCAGCAGATAGAGATAGGTGACACAATAAACCCTGAAACAATAAAAATTGAAAAATATTTGTATTGTGTGTTAAGGGTAAAAAATTTTCTTTTCAGTAAATGGCATCTAATAATTTGTGATATAGAAAAAAATATATTTTGGTCTTTAAATCACATGTAAATAGCAGTTCAGATAGAGTAAAAATCTGAACATAGGAATAAAATAAAGAACATAAAGTGTGTAGAACAAAATACAGAACTTGTTCATTACTTTCTGTTAGATGAATATTTCTTAAACAGGATACAAAAAAAAAATCTAAGCATCAAAATTTGACTATATTAAAATTGCCATGAAAATTAAGTTATTTCTAGAGTTAAAAAGATAGCCAGTAAATAGAAGATATTTGGAGCAAATATTGTCAAAGGGCTCATTTTGTTTAAAAACAGAAAGATCTTCAGATCAAGAAGACAAACAAACTGAGAGAAAAGCAAAAGTCTTAAGTAGGTAGTTTACAAAAGAAAATATTCAAATGGTCAATGAACATGCCATTTCTATAAAGTACAAAAGCAGACACAACTAATCTATAGTGTTGGAAGTCAGAATAGTGCTACCAGTGGAACGGAATCATAAAGATCATGTAGGGAGCTCTGAAGAGTTGGTGATGTTCTGTTTCTTGATCTAGAAACTGTTTATCAGGTGTGCCAATTTTCTGAAAATTTATCAAGCTGTATACTTGTATTTATAATTTCTTTTATGTATATTAGAAACCAATAAAAAGTTTTAAATGATGCAATGGCCTCATATTAATTATAAAGTGATATGTGAACTGAAACAAAAGTTTCAGGTGTTTTCATTCTAGTTTTTCTTCTTTGTGCCTGAAATATTTTACTAAGAACACGTTTGTTAAAACAGACATGACTCAGACATGTGTAAACTCTGGCCCTCTTTTAAAATGCCATAGATGAGAAATGTCTTTTTCCTCTGTCGGGGATACAAATGTAGGACTTTTGACTCTTGATATGTAGTATCAAGGAGCCTAGCTATTGGCATTTTGAATTATTACAAAAAGTAGAAAAGTCTATTGATAGAAAAGGATGACGAATTGCTTAGGACATATATCTTTATTAATTATATAAAGATGTAATAATTCATCGAAATAGTTTCTATTCATGGCAAACAATCCTCCAGGCATTGTAGGTGACTTTATTGGTGCAGTAGCTCCTTCTGGTCCTCTGAGCTCGGAAAGGGGAACAAGATCCCATTTGAAGAGCAGCCCCCACAGGGGAGGAGCTGAGAGTGAGCGCATCAGCACTGGTGATTTCGATCACCAGAATCCATGGTGACTCCAGCCCGCGAAAGTCTGGGGAAGGTATGTATTTTATCTAAGAATATTGCCAACTAAAAGAACATCAGGATTCTGAAGGTAGGAATGAAGAAGTAAATGCACTATTTGGGGGTGATGAGCAGTACTTGTCATAGTGTAAACATTAATGGTTCCCATTGCATTGTGGCATAGTATGTGGTCAATAAGATTTGTTAGCCACCATCTTTGCCATAACTAACATTACTCCAGAATCTAGTGCATGGTGCCAATGTGCTGTGACAGTGGGTACGGGGTTCATGCACCCTTGGATTTGGCTGGCTGATGAAATGAAAGAGAGAGAGAAATGTGCTGATTGATGACATTTCTAAAACATCTTTGGAAGGATCATCTTTAGGTGCCATTTCAGATAAGGAAGCAAGAGAAGAGAAGAGAGGAATGATGCTCAGGAAGAAAGGACAGAGGTCAGATACTTAAATTATTCATAGAAAAGGAAGAAAGAAGATTCCCAGTCAACCTAAATAAACAGTGCACAGTCTTCCAGCACATTACAGCCTCCATTGCGGAGACCCGGGCGATTATTTATAAGCAATGAGTGCAGTGGTCCCTGGGCTTGAGGAATGCTGCTCCAGGTAAGCTCTCTGCACCAGGGCTTTGGATGTGAGGGAGCAAAACACTTTTCCAGAGCAGATCAACATCAGAAATGTCCAAACATGTAAAGAATTTTGATAAGAATTTATTTGAGCAAAACAGGATATTCTTGGAAGCAAGATCTCAATAGACTGAGACAAGAGCTTGAAGAATGGCAGTTTGCAGCTTCTTTTATGTTTGGAATTATGGAAGATTGCATGAAGGTGGGACAAACAAAGAGGAGATTGGATTTCAGGATAGTTAACAAAATGATGTGCTCTTTTGAGGGTGGTTATTCTTATTTCAAAGTTGTATTAACCTAGATGTACAAGAACAATGGATAGAGCTTGCTGAATGCAAAGATATCTTTTACTAAAGAAATTATGTGCCTGGGGCATGACCACCCACCATGACCTGCCCAGTTAGGAATTTAGGATCACATCACACTGTGAGTTTCCTTTCCATAGAACGCTTTTCCTATCCATAAGCTTCTATCTATAAATAAAAGCACATGGAGACTTTTTAATGTAACATTATGTAACGTAACATAATGTAATGTAAAGTAATGTAATGTAATGCAGTGCAAGGTAGTGTATGAGAGCTGAATCCATCTCGATAGCCACAACTTACTGATTTATGATACCTGCGGAGAGACTTGAGCACTGACTAATTTTACTGTGTTCACGCTCCTCTGTACTAAGACCTTTGGAAGCACATTCAGTCCTACCTGTGAGTCCTCCTTCTAGAGAGGAATGACTCACCAAGGAATTTGACTCTTATTTTCTAAACTGACCTAACTACCTCTGACTTCCCATAGAAATCTTTCCACTTTGGTCTCTAAATCTCCATCCTATTCTAAACAAACATTCAATGGCCTCTGTGAAAATTCCTTCCACGTGCCCTAAACTAATACCTGACTCTGTTTGGAATACAGTTTCTTCCTCTTGTGGTTGCTCCTTAATCTCCATCATCTTCAACACGTCACCTCAGATTTAGAGATAGGGACATCATTCTCTTCACACCCCAGCCCATAAGAACCCAGACTATTTATTGTCTTTGCACCTTTGAGGCCCATGCCTTTCATCCTGACTTCTTCCTACCCCTTTTGTCACTATCGTCTCTATAAAACACCAAACACTCTGCCTTATATATTGAAGAGTTTCACACAGCTCTTAAATACTACATGATTTAAATGTGCACATGGACAATTCAGATGAGTCCATGTGAACTCATCAACTTTAAAGACTGTTGATTAGAAATCATTTTAGCCATTAATGCCCGTGGCCACACTCTGGAAAATCTGACGATAATTCTCCAGTTAGATGTTGCTCTACGTCTGAAATCTTACATCCTGTTTAAAAACTCTCACCCTTAAAGTCCCACACAGTTACTTCTGCTGCACTTGTTCTTTGACTATATATGACCATTTAGCCTCTTTGCCCCTTTATTGTTATCTTATATCTCGTAGGCTTTTTGTCTTTTATTTTTATCTGTAACACTTAAATTCCATGGGCCATTATTTCAGTCTGTCTCTAATCATTAACCTCATTGTTCTGGCCCCAATTCCTATTCATATCAGTGATGTTATTATTTCCCAATCAATATCTGCCTTCTTGTAATGTATACCTTGTCTAATAAGCAGAGTTCCAGATAATCAGACTGGTGTCACTGAAACTTGTTGTCATTTTTAACACTAACTAGAAAAGAGTGTTGCTAAGAAAGTATTCTTATTCTTTATAATCACCTCCCATTGTCATTTCGTACAGTGATCAGTGATTTCAAAATTTCTCACACTTCTCTGAATTTCTAACACAGAATCTCCTTCATTTGTTCTTCTGGGAGGCACTTAATTTCTCTTACTTATGATAACAGAACAAAAAAAAATGTCCATTACAAATTAATAGATGTTGCAACTTTCGGCCTTCATACCCTGAATAGTATCCAAATCTAAACCAATTCTTCCCTTTTTCATTCCAATGAAGTTGGAAATAACTCTTCCTTTTTCTACCAAACATGGTCCTTCTTCCTGTGGTCTATATTCCAAACCCACCTGTCTCCTCAGAACTTTGATTCACTGCTTATAGATCCTTCCCAAAGCATGTAAATATATCCCAATCTTTAAAAGCCCTTCTACTCCCACTTCAACGTCCTTGTCTAGTTAATACCGAGTCTCTTTCCTTCCCTTTAGGTTTCACTTCTGGAATGAGATTACTATATCCAAATTTTGTTCTTCCTGGTCTCATCTTCATATCTTATACCACTGCAGTTTAGCATCTGCTGAGAAGACCCAAATCATGATCTTTCCGCTCTTAAAAAAATCAATCTTTTTAGTGATCATCTTACTGGATATTTCTTCAGCATTTGCTCCTTTGGACAAGGCTTTTTTCTTAAAACTCCTTTCCCTTCTCTTTCAGGACCCAAGTCATTTCTGATTTGCCACTTAACTCTCTGGACTACCTTTGAAGTTTCTTTGATATCTTCTTTACTGCCTTACCTCCAGTGTTTGGGTTCCTTAGGGATTTTCTTTAGTTTTTATTCTCTTCTGAGTTTTACCCTAAGTGTTTGCTTGTACAGTGAAATCACATTTACTCTTAAAGGGTAGTATGATATCATAGGTAACAGGAGGAAGTGTGTTTGAAGTCTAACAGAATTAGGTTTTAATTCTTCTGTGTTCTTGGACAAAGTATTTAGCTTCATATAGACTTGATTATCTTTCTGTTAAGTGAGGATAATATCTACTCGACAGGGAAATGGTGCTAAATTATCAGTGGTTAATAATGTGAATCGTTGAATCACTCTAATGGGACAAATTCCAGATGTCACTTACTGTGATCTTGGACAAATTACATCTTTCTTTCTATGCTTCAGTTTCCTCATTTATAAATTGATGAGCCTAATGCAATTTATTTCATAGGATCAAACAATGTTATTTAATTCATAAAATTAAAATAGTCTCTGAGGAAGTAGACACCTGACAACACTCTTACAGATTATAATGCTAAGAAATTCCAGCCTAGATTGGAGCAGGAAGGAGATGGGGCACATAAACCTTGTCTCTATTTGTTTCTGTATTTGACGGCCAGATGGCGATGTTGCGTAAACTGGAAATGTCTCAGTTAATAAGTTTTAACTCCCACCTATGAACGACTTGACCTCAAAAGCTCACTGAGGTGAACATTCTGAGCAGACTCAACACCAGGAGCAGTCATTGTCAAGGAAGCATCTTTTACTAACAGCCTCTAGAACTTGCCTAAACAGGGATCTCTTGAATCTCAGAGTTTCCCACTTAAAAGGACTCAGCACACTTGGTCCCATTCCTTCCTGCTCCTCAGGGGAGATGGTCCAGAATACAGCTCAGCTCTCTCAACGCCTAGGCATGTTCTCAGCGACCCTTCTGCTGCTTGGAGTGCTCTTCACAGTGAGTAAGTAATAGTGTATTGCACGCTTCTGCCTCCATGGAAGGAACATGGCTCTGACTGGAATCTGACCAGAGACACGGTCTCCTTAGAGGTAGGTCTGTCCTAGTCTCACTAACTCTGCATTGATGTTGCAGGAGGAACCAGAGCCCAGTCAGTGAGCCAGCCTGATGGTCACATCACTGTCTCTGAAGGAACCTCTCTGGAGCTGAGGTGCAACTATACCTATGGTGGATCTGTTTCTCTCTTCTGGTACGTCCAATACCCCAGTCAAAACCTCCAGCTTCTTCTCAAGTACTTTTCAGGGAATACCCTGGTTAATGGCATCAAAGATTTCCAGGCTGAATTTAAGAAAAGTGAAAGCACCTTCCACCTGAGGAAATCATCAGCCCATTGGAGTGACTGGGGTGTGTACTTCTGTGCTGTGAGTGACACAGTGCCTGAGACTGCAGGGGGAGCTGAACACAAACCTCCTGAGACACTGGAGTTTTCAGACACTCAAGGACACAGCCTGACCAGTTTTTAGCAAGGTCTCTCATTTGATGAAAATGAGCAGGATGAGGCGAAGAGCCCTAGGGAGTGCTTGGCTCCTGATAAAAAACAGGAACTTTAACATGTTCCTTCTTTTACTACTGGGTCATGTTAGACAAGATCCAGAAGAGACAGACCTGTAACGATATTCTCCTTCCCTTGGAGGTACTGCGGGTTAGAGGGTCAGGATTCTATTTAATGTGACCAGTACTGAACTTCTGATCTTTCACCTTCTGAACTCACCTCCAACATGCTCTTTCCAGTACTTTTTGCTTTTCAATAGATGGCAACTTCATTCTTTCAGCATCTCTGATAATAACCTCAGAGTTATCTTTGACTCTTATTTTTCTGCTTACATATAATCCATTTAAAAAATCAGTCAGCCTTATCTTTAAAAATTGAACCATAATCTGACCACTGCTGCCATCTCCACTGCTACCTCTTTGGTCACGCCATCCTCATCTCTGAAATGAATTACTCTGAGAGCCTTCTAATGGTCTCCCTGCTTGTTCTCCTATAGTCCCTTCTTAATGCAGCAGTGTCTTGCTCAGTTTGGCTGCTGTCACAAGTACCATTGACTGGGTGGCTTATAAACAACAGAAAGTTATTTCTCACAGTTTTGGATATTACAAGTATGAGATCAGATGCCAGCATGGTTGGTTCTTGTGAGAGCCTGCTTCCAGGCTGCAGACTGCCAATTACTCACAGTATCTTCATGTGACAGAGAGCAGGAGAAAAAAGAAACAAATAGTGTTGGGAGTTATAAAAGAGCACTAATCCCATTCATGTGAGCTCCACTTGTTCTTCTGGGAGGCACTTAATTTCTCTTACTTATGATAACAGAACAAAAAAAAATGTCCATTACAAATTAATAGATGTTGCAACTTTCGGCCTTCACACCCTGAATACTTATCAAAATCTAAACCAATTCTTCCCTTTTTCTTACCAACCCTTTTCTTACCTTACCTTCCCTTTTTCTTACTCGCCCATCTAATCCTACTTAGTTCCCAAAGGCCTCATGTCCTAATACCATCACATAGCGGGTAGGGTTTCAACATATGAATTTGGAAGGGAGGGCTCAAGTATTCAATCTATAGCAAGCAGCCAATGGGATCCTTTTAAACATAGATTATATTATGTCACTCCCCTACTCAAATCCTTGCAATAGATTCTCATTTCTCTCAGAATGGAGGTCAAAGTCTTTACAATGGCCTGCAAAAGTCTATATAATGTATCTGTCATTATATTTTTAAAATACTCATAGAAAAATAAAACCATTTAACTCTGATTTCTCTCATAGTGAAAATTTGCTACAGAAATTATACTAAAATAAAGATAATCTCAAATGAAGGAAAACTGAGAGAATTCATTGTAAGCAGAGCTACTCAATAATAAATCCTGAAGGAAATTCTTCAGCTGAACGAAAATGATACCAGAAGAAAATTAGGAACTTAAAGAATGAAAAAAGAGCAACAAAAATGGCAAATATATGGTAAAATACAAGAAGCTATTTTTCTTTTCTTACTTAAAATATGTATGATTATTGAAATCAACCATTAATACATTGCCTGGTTGAGTTTTCAAGTGTGAAGATGAAAGACACCTACAACTGTAACGCAAAGTAGGGAGCATAAATTAACCTATACAATTTTAAGATTTCTAATTTTGCTTCAAACACTGAAATAATAACGCTAGACAGTGAATGTTTATGCAATAGTTATGCTGCAATCATAAAAAGGCCGCTAGACATGATACAAAAAGAAATAGTCAAGTAGCAAACAGATAAATTATAATAGACTACTTAGGGAAAAAAAAACAGAGCACAAACAAAAAAAGAATAATAAATGATAGACCAATATATAGCTATATCAATAATTACATTAATTATAAATGGTCTAAACACACAAATTTAAAGTCAGAGATTATTAGTATGATTTTTATTTTTAAACATTTGTCTGTATACTATCTCCATGAAACCCAATTTAAATATAATGACATAGATTTAAAAAAAAGTATGGAAAACGATATACATGCAAACTAATATTGAAGAGCTATATTAATGTCAGACAAGAAATTAAGAGGGATATTATATAATTACAAAAAGGTCAATTTACCCAGAAGACATAACAATGTGAGTGTGCATGCATCTAGCAACAGAGCTTCAACTACTTGAAGTTAACTGCTAGAACTGAAATTTAAAAAACAGAAAAACCGACAATTACATTTGGAGATCTTAAGCCTTTGTGCTCAACAGGTAATAGAATAAGCAATCAGACTTAGCAAGAATATAGCAGACTTTTACACTTATGAACCGATTTGACCTTGTTGATTTGACCTTGTTGATATTTATAGAACACTCCACTAGATAACAACAGAAATGACATATAACAATGCTTAGAATGACATTTATAATAATAAATAATTACATTAGAAACAGCAAAAATTCTCAAATCAATAAACTCATCTCCTTCTTGGGTGTCCCAGGTGATGATGTCCTACATAAAAAAGAAAATCTTAACCATCCAGGATACACTGGTCTATGAGGTAAATGAGTATTTTCTGCTGTTACTGTACCAGGTACCCAGCTGCAAAATATTGTGCTTTTTAGAACTTATGTTGCTTTCCTGTACTCAAAGACTCAATTGAGAGCAATGCTATTTATACCATATGCCACAATTCTGGAAAAGGTAATGAGACTTTTTGTCACAGTAATGATGTTAGATAGGGTATAGGAAAACTTTATTCCTTCATTTAAAAAAAAATACCAGTTATGAGGATGTTCTGCCACAAAATGAATACTATTATGCACATGATGAATTACACTAGGACATTGTAGTGTCCCTTACAAGACATCTACGTATTTTCTCACAAGGTGGGACATCACTAATAGTTAAATGGAACAATGCCACTGGGCTTTCCCTCAGCCTTAGAAGGGACGGCCACGAGAGAGTAAACCATGACTCAGGCTAGGCCATCCATTAGCAAGACCAGCATCCCAGGAGCCAATCAGTACAGAATGCAGTGATGAGGAGAATGCAGCCCTTCTCCATTGCAATGTGCCCACCTTTCTCCTTACTTTTAGCTGAATTCATCTCATTATAACATCTGAGTACAAACCACGTGCTGATATCTCATTTAACTGTCAGAAACATTACAGAATATGATAGAAGAAAAACACCCAGCCTTTCTGTATTCCATTTCATCTGTGAGAGTGTAAAAATCAATTTTTTTTTCCTGTGTATGGGTATAGAGGGAGTAGATTGGAGCTCTCTGTTCAGTTTTTCTTTAAACCTGAAACTACTCTAAAAAATAAGTCTATTAATTTTTAAAGAATTAATTTTCATAAAGGAGCTATAAAGAAAAAAAATTGTCAATTTTTAGAGCTTCATCTCATAGAAAATATTTACTATGAGCAGCTCAAATCATTTCCTATTTTCCTGCCCTGCCTGCTGTCTTCAATTTTTTTGTATCGGTGCTTCCCTAGCTATGTATTTACTATGCAGGATGTATTATGGAAGACTATTTGCATATATTACGTAATTTAATTATAATCATAACATGGAATTTAGAATAATCCATGTTAAGTAAAGCAATATAATACATCATGAAAGAGGGTAGGTTTATACATTGGATAGACATGGGTCCAACTCTCAACTCTGACATCAATTGAATTATAGTAATAAAGTTAATAAATATTTCAACCTCAGTTTTATCATCTGTATACTGGCATATTAATACTAATAATCCATTCAGAAGTCATTGTAATGATTAAATAAGAAAATATCTTTCAAGAGTTTAACTCAGATTCTAACACAGTATAAACACTTAATGAATTCATATAGGTAAAGAAATAGAGGCCTAGAAAACAAGTGATTTTGTCCATGATCAACACTTCTAGTACATTATGGAGAGTAAACTAAATTCTGCATATTCCAGGTTATAATTTTAAGCCAGGTATTTTCTTTCAATTTATAATATGACTGGTGTATTCTCTTGTATACATGTGGCAGGAGTAAAAGATAGGCAGGGTAGAGGAAGGGTAAAAGGAAAGAGAGAAAGCAGAGAGAAATATTCTGAAACAACAGAACACATATCTGTTCAGATCTCCAGTGACACAGATAGATAACCTCTCTGTTGCCTGTTGAACACTGGGCTTCAGACTTGATCAGGAGAACCTGGCACAACATTCTCTAACTTTCATTGATTTACTGCCCTAGATCTGGTCCACATCTCTCTCCAGGGTTATAAATATTGTGTTCTTTACAGCTACTTCTTTTACTGATGAAAAGGAAAATATTTTCTCTTCTGTCCTGACACAGCCCTGATTATTCACTGGGGTCACAACATTTTTTCTCCTATTACTATACCAACTATACGCAAAGTTTTCTCTTTATTCTCAAGACTGTATGTAAGCCAGTTGGTAAAAGAGGAATGAAGCTAGGTAGATTTTTCCATTATTCAATGGGTGAGACTCTATGTGAAGTGGGACACTGGATGCTTTCTTGCCCGTATCTCCTGTGTTGTGTGAGCTTCAGTTCATTAAAACCTCAGCCTATAACAACTGTTTGAGCCTTTTATCTCTCCCACAGTCACCTTCAGCAGCAGCAGGCTCTTTCCTGGCAGATCTTAACATGGAAATTAAAAATATGGGAATGGGATTGATGATGGTGAAGTGTGTTTGGATTTTTCTGGATTAGGACCCAGAGGGCCCTTTGCTGTGTGCCTGTTGAGGAGGAAATGAAGCGTAGTGATAAGTTTCAAGAAATCATTTAAATAGGTTTATGGAGACACAATCTAGTTTATACATGTAATCTTAGTGTATCCTCAGGACATAACCCACGGAATAAGTAATGTAAACCCCATTCTACTGAATAGGAAATGACTACATGAGTGGGTTAAAAAAAGGTTTGTAGTGGCCTCGCTGATAAATGGCAATGATATAACTTTAATAAGTATGTCTGACTCCAATATCAAGTCATGTAGTCAGAATTTATCATTCTTCCACCGAATGACTTTGTGTTAAATTGTTTTTATTCAATATTCTATCTTTTCTGATGAGTCTTAAGCTACCTTGCAGAGCTTTGTGGCTCTGAGAAGAGGCTTAATACAGGCAGAACTGGCACTTAGCACAAGGTATCTCTCCACCAACCCTCATAAACTCTGATGTGTAGCCAGGGCAGCAGCCAGAGTGAGAGAAGCAGTATTGAAAGGAAATCACTTATCTATCTGTCCACAGGAGGGTAGTATTTCAAAAGGCAAAATCCTTCTCCAAGTCAGAGCCCAGTTAGAGGTTGGAGGGAGGGGAGTAGAGAGTGAGTGATTCCATTGGCTGCCACACAAGGCCTCTCCCTTTTTACGAGATCAGCATGGGAGGTGAGTGTTACTCTAGCCCAGATGAGCCATTTTCAGGAGGAGATGAGTCAAGAGCAGCTGAAGTCAGTGCCCAGGGCTGCCTTGTGATAGGAAGAAAAGATGTTCCTGAAATTCTTGGTATTGATCTTTTGGATTCAACTGCCATGTGAGTTTGAGAAGTTCCCAATTAAAATCAGATGAAATCCTAAGGAGATGGAAAACCTCTGAGGACAGTTTATTTTATGGTAGAGTGAAAGCAAGAATTAAAGAAGGAAGGACAAAAGGGAGAGAATGAGGGAGGGAAAAAGGAGAAAAGAGGGAGAATAAACCATTTCAGGTTGGGAAAAAGTCCTAATTCCCTTCCCTGTGTCTTCTGCTTTGTTTCTGAACAGGGCAGAGCAGCCAGCAGCTGGAGCAGAGGCCTCGGTTTCTAAGCATCCAGGAGGGAGAAAATGTCACTGTGTACTGCAACTCCTCCAGCACTTTTCCCACCTTTCAATGGTACAGACAGGAGCCTGGGAAAGGTCCTGTCCTCTTAATGACATTAGCTAAGGGTGGAGACAAGAAGGTACAGAACAGACTAACGGCTCTGTTTGGTGAAGCAAGAAAGGACAGCTCCCTGCTCATCACTGCAGCCCAGCCTGGGGATGTGGGCACCTACCTGTGTGCGGGGACACAGTGCTTTGGGGGCACCTGCTGCCTGCACACAAAGCCTCTGCTGCAGGCCCCAGTCACACTGCTCCTCCTCACACACCTCTTGGCATGAACAATGATTACGACCTTACCCCCTCACAGAACCACTTCTGCTGCCTTTCCAGAACATGTCCCACAAGCACTGGGGAACAAGATTCCTCTGCTATAAGACAAACTCCTGGAAATGTACTTCTCTGTTTAAACTGGTAAAAATATGGGTCTATAGCTCCCCAGGGTAAGCAGTGGGGTGAAGAAGAGAGTCCACATAGAGGGACAAATGGAAGAAATCAGACTGAGGATATCATAATTCTCATTGGTCATTCTGTTTTCCCAAAGACCATAGCTAGGAATGGTTAGTACAAGAGCACATACATAAATCAATTTGCAGCTTTATTCTAGTACTCTGGAATTGATGAAACTGCTACATCCCCAGTTTATTAAACTGAAGTAAATGGCAAAGGTACAGTAAAAAATAATTAGAGATACAGAGAACAAACTGATGGCTGCCACAGGGGAGAGAGTTGGGAGGAAGGGAGAGAAAGGTGAAAGGAAATAAGAGGTATAAACTTCCAGTTGTAAATTAAATAAGTCATGAGGATATAATGTACGGGACAAGGAATATAGTGAATAACATCATAGTAAATTTGTATGGTGACAGATGGTTATTAGACATATGGTGCTGTTCACATCATAAGGTATGTAAATATAGAATCACTGCATTGTACAACTGATACACTATTATATGTCAACTATACTTAATAAAAATTTAAAAATAATTAGAAGAAAGTGGCTACTTTTTTTTTGACAGAAAAATGACCAAAGTACACCCCAATAACAATGCAACTGGTATTCTAAAGCAATATCTCCACTTGGTGTTTCTGAAATTGCTTAAACATTATCTACAGTAGCTTTTATTTGCACAGAATTTGCTTGGGGATTAGACTTGGAATGGCAGAGAGCAATAACTTCAAGTTTTCAAGGCTAAAGGAGGTAGAAGTTCACAGTTCCCTCCACGTGGCAGGCCCTCCACTGCCCCATTTTTATCCTTGAAGAATTCCTATTTGTTCTCGAAAGTAAGATGATATAGTGCAAAGCACATGGGTTTTGGAGTCACAATAGCTCCAGGTTCAAATTCTGACTTTGCAATTTTCTAGCTCAGTATTCTTGTGCAACTATGTATCTTCATCTACACTTCCTTATAAATACACGTTAATAAGAACATCTGTCTTGTTGAGTTGCTGTGAATTAAATGAGATACATAATAAATATTTTATTATGAAGTCCCAGGTACAGCATACATACACTAAATGCCCGTTAATAATGTTGTTATTAATTCCTCTAAATAAAGGTTATCCCTACTGTGACATTTTCACCGACTCCTCAGGCAGAATGAGTCAATATTCTGAATCCCCACCATAGTAGTCAGGGAGGCAGCCAGCACAAGTGACCAACCTCAGCACCAACTGTTTTGCTTCCATATTAACATAACTCTCAATTTTTATTTGGGCAACTATATCCCCAGGTTTTAAAACAGAAAAGCCCACACTACATACACATCCTTTCTACAACTAAGTGTTGCATATAGCACAGTTCTGACCAAGGAGACATAATCAGAAATCTGCTAGAGATTTTACGTAATATTTTTTCTTCCCTGATACAGACACCACATTTTCTCTTCCCTCTTTCCAACTTCATACTTCCCAAAACATGGAAATAATAACTTTACCATAAAAGGAAGCACAAGAATAACCCCCTCTCCAATCCCATGCCTGATCGTCCTTTAGATGCCAAGTCAAATCCCTGCCTCACATTTCTTTTTGCATGAAAAAATGCTCAGTTATCATTTTCTACCTGCAATAATGATATATATTTTACATATATACTATATATACTATATATATGCATATAGTCTGACAAGTTCATGAACTTGTTGCAACGATGTTGCTTACCTATTTGTGATATCAGAGGGATTATTCATTATTAATTTGTATCAACTGGACAAACAGTTAACCTAGTTTACTATTTGGAAGTGCTGAAGAGGCAGCATGAAAAAGTTAGACGACCTGAACTTTTCACCAACAATTCATGGCTCTTGCATCACGACAATGCACCAGCTCACACGGCACTGTCTGTGAGGGAGTTTTGAGCCAGGAAACAAATAACTGTATTGGAACACCCTCCCTCCTCACCTGAGGAAATACTGAAAGGATGACATTTTGATGACATTCAGGACATCAAGGATAATACAAGGACAGCTCTGATGGCCATTCCAGAAAAAGAGTTCCTAAATTGCTTTGAAGGGTGGACAAGGTGCTGGCGTTGGTGCATAATTTCGCATGGAAAGTACTTCGAAGGTGACCATAGTGATATTCTGCAGTGAGGTGTGTAGCACTTTTTATAGGATGAGTTTGAGAACCCAAATGTCAGATCTCGTGTGTGTGTGTGTGTGTGTGTGTGTGTTTATTTAAATTATGTGACCTCTGAAAACTTCCCCTTCTCTTAAAATCCCTTTGTTTAACGTTTTTATGGGGAAGGGGTTACAAATAGTTCTTTAGGGAATGCAGAAATGTCTTTTCAGAAATTTTCTACATGTGGCCTAAAGGAGGCGGTGCTTCCTGTCATGAAGAGAAATAACTTTGGGCAAAAACACGGCTGCTCATACAGGAAATAGAAGGGTCTGTGGAAGGAAATCAATGATTTGTAGGAAGTTGAAGTCAGATTTACAGTCGCCTGGGCAGGAGAAAAGACAACCAGTCCTCACAAGAGAAATGGGCAAGCTCCTGTGGGCATCACTATTGATTCTGTGGCTTCAGACAGACTGTGAGTTGTGGGTGGGAGGTTTGAGGATAGTAGAAAAACTCCAAGGAACGTTACAAGGCTGGGAGATGACATCATTGGGGAGTTTTGTTTTGTTTTGCCTTCTGGCTCAAGACGGCTTCCTGTGGGGACTTTAAGAATAAAATTTAAAATCTGTTACTTACTGTCTCTTCAAACAGGGGTGAATAGTCAACAGAAGAATGGTGACCAGCAACAGGTTAAGCAACATTCTCCATCCCTGAGTGTGCAAGAAGGAGGAATTTCTATTCTGAATTGCAACTACAGTAATAGTTTGTTTGATTACTTTGCATGGTACAAAAAATACCCTGCTAAAGGTCCTGAGTTCCTGATATCAATAAGTTCAGTTAAGGTTAAAAATCAAGATGAAAGATACACGGTCTTCCTCAACGTGAGTGCCAAACACCTGTCTCTGCACATCTCGGCCTCCCAGCCTGAAGACTCGGCCTTGTACTTCTGTGCAGCAAGTGCACGGTGCTCTCCAGGCACCTGCACGCTGTACACAAACCTGCAGCTGGGGCCACGCCAACCTCTACTTTGGGGTCTCAGACTGGGAGGCACACAGACTCGCTTCCATTTACACACGGCAGTTAGAGAGGGTATGCTTCAAAGTAGGTGATCAAGCTGAGCTTAAGGAAGACTGATACATGGCCACGTCTACAAATGAGTTAAGAATGTTCCCTGAGCATTAGCGTGTCCAAGAGTCTAACCGTTCTTTTTTTTCTTTTTCTTTTTTTTTCACATTTAGAGAGAGGTACCTGCTGTCACCAAGGCACAAATCACTGGTGATGCTTTGTTCCCACTAGATCCTGGAATGAGGATACCCTGTTTCTCTTCTAGCCTAGGAGGAAAGATGCATTTGGGATGGGGAAACCATGGTTGTAATGCAAGTTCTCTCAGTGAATGTTTGTGTGCCTTTGAGTACAGCAATCATGCACTTCCTTTTAGTGTAAAATGAACAAAATACTATAATTCCTGATTATTATTTCTGGATAACTGTGCCTTTACATTGAATGCATTTGAGGATGGATATGTTATTCATTTGTTTATTTCTTCATTTATAAGTTACTTCTAGGCATTGCTTCAGTAAATCGCTTACTGTGAACTCTTTTCCCAGGAAGACATTGAATTTTTTGACACACTGTCCACAAGTAAGAGGTATTGCCCTATGGGTCATAATAATAAACGCATGCATGTCACAAAGTTTGTCAGTTGCAAAGATCTTGTTATTGGTAGCCATCCTGATTGTCAGTTGAGATGGCTCTGTAGCACTGAGCATTTAGGATGTAGCTCAAAGTTGAGAGTGAAGAATCAGGCTAAGGTCATTCCAGGAACACAAGACCTTAGATGACCTGGGAATTATCCCAAGTGTTTATTCAATCAGGGGTTGTGGGGACAGAGCCAGGAGTGCAGTTTCCAACCTCTTGGCCTCACATGGAAAGGTGCTGGGGTTGCTAGGCTTTGGACACACTGTGCCATGAGTATGGCAGAAACGATCTCATTCTGTCAAGCTTGGAACTGGCGGATGTTTGTTTTTGTGTCTTGACCGGCAGCCATCGAGAATGTATAAGCACCTTGACTGTGAGCTGCTGTTGTTCCAGCACGGTACCCTGAGAGGCCCAGAGAGAGTGGCAGTGCCCTGAGAGCCCTGGCTGAGTCCAGGAAGTCTGGCCGTGTCCAGAGAGAGTGGCAGTGCCCTGAGAGCCCTGGCTGAGTCCAGGAAGTCTGGCCGTGTCCAGAGAGAGTGGCAGTGCCCTGAGAGGCCCTGGCTGTACCCAGGGAGACTAGTGGTACCCTAAGAAGCCCAGGAAGTCTAGCTGTGCCCAGAAGTACTGGTGGTGCCCTGAGAAACCCTGGCTGTGCCCAGAGAGCCTGGCTGTGTCCAGAACATTGCATTCATCTCCAGGGTCCTTGCACAGGGCCCCTCGCGGAAGACGTTTGTCACGTAGATTGTGAGGCGAGACCCTGTAGAGGTGGAGTGTGGGGACAGAGCCCCAGAAAGCAGTTTCCAGGCTCTCGGCCTCACATAGAAAGGTGCTGGCTTGGGTAGTAAATGGCCATCCACTGTGATTGCATGGACATCAGCTGTGGCTAGTTGGCCGTCAGCTGTAACCAGTGAGCCATTGGCCACTAATATAACTGCTGTGGCTACACTAACAGAAAATGGGGGCTAGCAAGAAGATGATGGCTGAGCCTGCAAGCGGCGCAGTGAGGTTTGCGAACAGTGTGGCTCCTGCTTCCTGTGTCTCCAACCCAGCCGCCAGTGAGAATATAGTAGTATGACTCCCCTACCTATGGCTCCGTGGGTGTTCCTTTTTGGCCTCACTATGTCCTGCATTCTTATGTGGGGAGCGGGACCAGAGACCCTGCAGGCCGCCCCGCACGACAGGGGTCTCCAGTAAGTTGGCATTTTCCAGCTTCATACTTAAGTGATCTAGATGGCTAAAGTTATCTACATGAGATTCCCTTTTACTATACATGAGTGGTAATGAAATGAGGGTGTTAACTAATAAAAAAATTCAAGATTGAAGTTTTATATTCTAACTTGCATTGTCAATTTGTATGACCTCTGGCAATTCTATTAATCACTCAGATTTCATTATCTGTGAAATACAGGTTAGAACTCGATAAAATCTATGTCCTTGTGACCCAATGGCTATACATTTGCTCAAACATTGCCTGATCACTGGTTTTGTGGTTTTCACTATATTATGAACAGAAGGAAATGAGTTAACCTGAATCTCTATGAAAAAATTTTTCTTCTGCATGCCAGAAATGTTCTCAATCCCTTAAATATAGAATTTCAAACTGAGAAGAGAAAAAAATCCCAACTATCTGAACCAAAAAAAAAAAAAAAAAAAAAAAAAGGACAAATAGAATGAGACCCTGTGGCTTTCCAGATTCTTGTGTACATAATGGATATGTAGTGCAGGTATGTGTGTGTGTGTGTTTCTGTGTGTAATATATGTGAAGGAACTTTCTACTAATTCTTCATCAGAGAGCTAAAGGTGTTCCTGAAACATCTTCTTGAGAATGAAATCATGTGGCCATACAAAGAGGTCCCTTAGTTAGTTTTATGTATTTCACAGAAGACTCTTTCAGTAGTCATTCCATTTTGGTTGGGCTCAGAGATCCCAGATCTCTGGAACTGTGAGAAATCTCATCATGGAGTCAACACAGAGCTCACTGGGGGGACTACATACCCTACTGAAATGCAATGTGCTCTTATCTTCTCGAAGCCACGCCATAGGCTGTTCAATTAAGCCCCCATATCTCCTGCTGTATCTGTTAGCCATTTTTACAATAATGTGCATAACTCCAAAATTCAGAGTCTTAAAGCAATAAATTATTTTCTTATAAATGTGTGAATTGACAATTTAGACTGAGTCTGGCTGAGCTCACTGTTACGTCTGAAGATCAGTTGGCTCTTGACTGGTGTAGAATGCCCTTTTCTTGGGTAACTAAAAATACTCAGCTCTCCCCTATCTGCTTCATCCTCCAGCAGCCTAGGTCAGGCATACATTCATGGCAGTCCCAGAGGAGGAAGAGCAAGAGCTAAAACACAAAATCATCTTTTAAACTTCTGCTTCCCTCATAACTTGCGATAACAAATTGGCCAAAGTCTCACTTTCCTACCATATTACACCACAATATATTATACATATATTGTGTGTATCTATATGTGTATATATGTATTATATATGTATTATGTATACACACTTATACACACAATATATGCATATTCCACAATAGCTGGGGCTGGCTGAGAAAAAATAATATAACATGATATATCATATATTTTATTATATAACATTTATCTACATGTGTATTTTATACTTTTATTATGTTATAGATTTTATTATGAATTCATTTTTTAAATTATTTTTAATAGATTTTTCCAACCTCTCCCTATTTCTTCTACCTACCCCACCATTTGCAACCACTTTTATACTCTATTTCTATGAGTTCAACTTTTTAAAAAATATTCTACATATAAGTGATACCATGAAGTTCATTTCCATTTTAAAAGATAAAAAATATGAATGAACAAACAGTTTAGTTATTATCCCTGTTCTTAATAAAACTATTCCTAACATCCTAAATCCAAAAATCAAAGAACTTTTATCTTCAGATAGATTTTAAATGATTTATAAATGATTCCAACCCAGTTACAAAGTTCTATTACAATGGACATTGTTCACTCTGATTATACTTACCCTATTTCATGACTGTGTATGACGGGAAGCTATAACGTGTTTCCCCAAAAATAAGACCTAGCCAGACAATCAGCTCTAATGCGTCTTTTGAAGCAAAAATTAATATAAGACCTGGTCTTATTTTATTATAACACCACATATAACATAATATAATATGATTAATATAATATGATATGATTAATATAATATACTATAATAATAATACTGGGTCTTATATTAATTTTTGCTCCAAAAGACGCATTAGAGCTGGTTGTCCGGCTAGTTCTTATTTTTGGGGAAACACAGTAATATGGGAATACATCCATACTTCCCTACATTCCTAAGGCTACACAAAAAGTCATATCAGAAAAGGGAATGCTACATGCAATCTCATTCTCATTATTTTTGTTCAATCTCTTCATACTGCAACATTCATATTTCTTTCATTCCCACAGTTACCAATCTATCTCCTCTCTTAATTGGTTAATTTGGGAAGCAGCATAAGTAAAGAGCTATTTTCTACAATTGACCTAGCCATGAGTGTGCTAACTCATCATGAACAAGTGATGAACTGCTTAGCTTTTTATATCAGGACTTCATGTGTCATGCAACAACAATAAGTTACAGCGAACACTGTTTTCAGATTTTATTCATTCAATCAATCAACAATTATCCGTGGAATATCTGCTAAGTTCTATATACATGTTACATGCTAGAAAAAAAGAGCTATGAGGAAATACATAGTATCTTCTCTCATTGACTTTATAGTCTATTTAGTTATATAGGTAGCTGATTAGACAAAGTAAAGTGAGACAGGACTAAGCTTAGGGAAAGCAAAGGGTGAAAAGAAGGCAAACAAAGAGTCAGAGACAGCCTGGAGTCTATGATGCCTAAGCTGAGTTCTGAAGGTTTGGCAGAAGTTAATCAGGTTGAAAGACAGAAGAAGTCGGAGAAGTGATCTTAAAAGTAGGAGCAGCACATACGTAGAAGGCAATAGAGATCATAGTGAATTTCAGAACTGAAAGCCAAGGTTATACTATATATGTTTGGTTTGAGAAATGCGTATTTATCAATATTGCAAATGAACAAGTATAATCTTTGTAAAGTTACCAAATATGTTCTGTATTTACTTGAGATTTTTCCAATAATTTCTTCATTTGACACTAACATGTGTCTTAGGTTTGAATATAGGAGATGCAATTGGAAAGAAACAGACATTGAACTGGCCCTGAGGAAACATGTAATACTGATTACACAAAATAGTGTAATCAAAGCTATCACAGGAGAAAAGGCAAATATAACCACGTAACAGGGGCATCTAAATTGGTAACAGAATATAAGGGAAGGCTACCTAAGAGAGGTGATATTTAAGACTCATAAGAAATTTAGTCAAAAATAGAGTCAGAGAAAGAGTATAATAGAAAATGAGAAATAGAATATGCAAAGGTAAAGTCAAGATTTAGTCTAGGAGAATGACATTAAGCTAATTTGAAATGGCTGGAGCATACAACTCAAAATGGGCAAAAGAAAATATAGAACTACAGAAATATGCAGAAATCACTTTGTGAAAATAATCATAAGCTATTATACAATGCTTGTACATTATCTTGAAGGCATTGATGAGCACTGAAAGGGCTCTGAAGAAGAAAATAGTATAATGAAATGTTACTATTGGAAATATTATTTTGACATAGGCATTTATATATTTATAGAAATTATATATATATATATATATATATATATATATATATATATATATATATATATTACCTCCCTTGATTTTTCTTTTTCTCTTAGTCCTGGAGTAATTTTTCTCTAACGCACTACATGATAATCCTTTCATTATACAAAAAAATAAAAGACATGTTAGATGTAAACTCATTCAAGAAAAGCCAAAACCCATATTTTAATCATTTCTCAGCCTGGCCACAGGGGAGCACTGTTTTAAAAGTATTCTAGACAGAGGTATGTGATTCTGTGAAAAGGGTGAAAGTGCTGTGATGTCTCTCTGATTGGTTGTCTGCCTAAGCTTCAGTATTCTAGAAACAACTGAAACTGGCCTCACTCTGAGCTCAAACTAACTCCTGCTGAGAAAGCCCCTTCAGAAGCTGACCCAATGCACTGGATTTGCTGGGGAGCCAAGGCATGGACACTCTCCTGAAAGTGATTTCAGGCGCTCTGTTGTGGCAGTTGGCCTGTGAGTACTGGATTCAGTCTAGGGGAGGCTTATAATGGTGACAGCCACCCTGAGGGCAGAAATTGGGTTATCTTTCTGTCCTGGGGAGGGCCCTTTTGAGAACTAGACATAGAAGTGTGGGAATGGGAATTGTTCTGTAACTATGTGGTCATGTTTAAGTTTGAGTAAGGACGGAGGGGACGGAGCGTTTCATGATTTCTCATGTCCTTCAATTGCCTCTCTGATCAGGTGTGAGAAGCCAAGAAGTGCAGCAGAGTCCTCAGTCCTGGATCATCCAAGAGGGCGAAGATGTTACCATCACGTGCAATTCCTCAAAGACTTTATATTCCTTACACTGGTACCTTCAGAAGCATGGTGAAGGTCCTGTCATCTTGATGATATTAAGGCAAGGTGGAGAAGATAAAAATCTTGACAAAATAGTTGGCACGCTTAATGAAAAAAAGCAGCAAAGCTCCCTGTACATTGTGGCCTCCCAGCCCAGGCACTCAGGCACCTACTTCTGTGGAGTCGACACAGTGACACCCAGGCCTCCAAAGGCTGTACTCAAACCCGAAGCTGAGCCACAGATGCTGTTCTAGCTCAAAGCACCACTGAGTCACTTACCAGAGGCTGATTCATGAAAAAAGTGAAACTGCAGGGAAATTCAATCACTTTAACATAAAATGCAAAAAGTTGGCCATGCTCTTAAGATCATAGGTAATTGAACATTATTTTCTTGATAATTATATAATTGCTGGGTGGGTAACTATGTAATTGCATGGTAAGTAGCTTAGGTTAAGAAGAGAATCACATAAATTTCAGTTTCAAGTACCAGAGTGACTTACTTTATGACTTAAGTTACATATTTGAAGTACTTTTGTGTATATATTCCTGCCTGAAAATGAAAACTAATGTCCCTCTCTTCTGCTAGGTATCTACAACTTGTCATTAGGGACATAGTAAAAAACACTGAAAACAAGACATTTGTCTGGTTCCTTGTAGGGCATCAGGATTGTACAAGGTTAATTGCCAATGTTGTCACTCACCTGGAAAGGTCACTAGCAATATTTTTTCCCCAAGGTTTTAAAACCAAGGGGAAAACCTTATGACTTTGATTAATTTTAGCTTTAAATCCTTGCTCTAGAAATCATCTCTCTCTCTCTCTCCGTATATCTATATCTATGTCTATATGTATATCATCTGTATCTATAACTATCTATATCTATATCTATACATACATAGGGTGCCAAAGTATGTATACACATTTTAAGAAAGGAAAACTGTATTAAAATTATAATACTCAATATATACCGATAACAAAAGACGAATACAAGTCACGTTTGACTTCTGCCATTACAAGAGGTGCTCAGAGTGGTTACAATCGGCATCTAGACATTTCTGATTATGGTGAACTACTGCTTGAGCAACGTTGAGCAAAGTGTCCACTTGTATACTTTTGTTGGCACCCCTGGTATATGTCTCTCTCTCCATATATATACCTCTGTTTGATGACAGTTTTAAATATCTGTTTTTGGGAAATGTCATTGAGAATCACTTCCATTTTCAGACTGACTTCCACTTCTCTTTCCACTGTGCTTTATTCTGGTTGATTTTCAGCTTTGCCTGCAGTAGTCTGAGTTATTTACATGATACCTTCTCCCGACCGCTTGCTCAAATATGCAATAGTCAAGATCTTTCCTCAACAGTTCTCCTATATTAAACCTGCCCAACACTATCTCGTAGTAAGTGCTCACCAATTTTTTTTCTTTTTTCTTTTTTTAAGATTTTATTGGAGAAGGGGAACAGGACTTTATTGGGGAACTGTGTGTACTTCCAGGACTTTTTTTTTCCATGTTAAGTTGTCCTTTTAGTCTTAGTTGTGGAGGGCGCAGCTCAGCTCTAGGTCCAGTTGCCGTTGCTAGTTGCAGGGGGCACAGCCCACCATCCCTTGAGGGGGGTTGAGGAATCGAACTGGCAACCTTGTGGTTGAGAGCCCGCGCTCCAACCAACTGAGCCATCCGGGGGTCAGCTCAGCTCAAGGTGCTGTGTTCAATCTTAGTTGCAGGGGGTAGAGCCCACCATCCCTTGCAGGACTCCAGGAGTTGAACCAGCAACCTTGTGGTTGACAGCCCACTGGCCCATGTGGGAATCGAACTGGCGGCCTTCGGAGTTAGGAGTATAGAGCTCCAACCGCCTGAGCCATTGGGCTGGCCCAGTGCTCACCAAGTTTTGACTGATTAATTTCTTTATAAGAATTTAGGATGACAAAAGAAAAAAAATAATGTTTCTTCTTTATTAGAGAAGTTAAAATACACAAATGGAACCATAGTCATTCATCTTCATTACACAACCAAATATTACTAAGAAAATATGATTCATAGTCAAGAAAAAAGAAAATAGAAGCAGACTTGAGATGGCTCAAGGTATTGAATTTAGCAGACAAATATTTTAAAACACCTAAAATAAATATGAGAAAAAGCTAAATTAAATATATTCAACAATTAAAGAAGAACGTTTTTAATAAATAAACAGAAATACAATCTCAGCCAAGAAATTAAAATCATACAAAAGGAAACAAATGGAAATCTTAGAACCAAAGAGTGTAATAACTGAAATATTCATTGGATGGGCTGAAGAGCAGATTGGACATGGCAGAAGAAAGAATCCATAAATGAATAAAGAAACTGGCCTATTCGTAAGATTGAATACTACTCAGCAACATAAATAAACTCTGATTCAACCATAAATATGGATACGTTTTTAAACAATTATCCTGAAAAAAAGAAACCAGACACAAAAGACTACCTACTATATCATTTCACATAAATGAAATTTCTGAAAAAGGAAATCTAACCTATGGCAACAAAATCAGATCCATGGTTGGTGGGGGTTGGGGGTGGAAGGAAGTCACAAGGAAACTTACAGGGAGATAAAAATTATCTGTATAGAGATCCCTGTGTAGTGGTCACACAGGTAACGCATTTGTCAAAACATTTTGAACGTTACACTTGAAATGTAACATATTACATGTAACTTACATCCAATA
Organism: Rhinolophus ferrumequinum; assembly: GCF_004115265.2. Lineage (NCBI taxonomy): Eukaryota > Metazoa > Chordata > Mammalia > Chiroptera > Rhinolophidae > Rhinolophus > Rhinolophus ferrumequinum. The sequence goes on from NC_046289.1 coordinate 72,889,760, forward strand.
AAAATTATTTTAAAAATAAGGTGGATAAAAATGTTTAGGTTCTATATCTCATGATAATCTGTGACATTTATTTTAGCTTAATAGTGAAGTAATTCTTTGTTTTAATTTGGAAAAACCATAAAAGAAGAAGCAGCAGAAGGTGGAGGAAGATAATAAGAGGTAGTACGTAGTGATTCAAGCTCACTCTCCCAAACCGAGGGCCATCACATCCCAAGTCCACCGTGTACTCGCTCTGTGACCTTGAGTAGGTTCCTGAGCTTGTATTTCCCTTGTGATAAATTGGGGGTGGGGGATAATAATCTCTCACAAGGTTCACATTTTCCACAAGATGAAAATTAAGTAATATTATGAAGTTCTTAGCACATGTTAAGTGTTCAGTGACTTTTAGCTAGTATTTTTATGATTACCCATAAGTGGTCATTTCAAGAAACCCTAAGTCTTCTGAATAAAAGTGTGGGAGGTAATCCACCTGGTATGGTGGCTCCAGGATATTTGCTTTTAGTTGGGCAGTGTGAGGGACTGGAGGTGAGATTAGAGGAAAACAGATAACTTTCTCCTAATCTCACAGACTGGCCAGTGACCTGGAATCATGAGAAATAACATCTCGTCATAGAAGCGATTTATTATAGCCGACCCCAGGGCAAATAATACTAAATAGAATGGAAATATTCTTTTGTCCGTGTGAAATACTACCTATCATAACCAGAAGCCTAAAAAATCAGAAAAAAAGGGTAGACTTTAAAGCAAAGTGATTGAAAACATGAAATGGGAGGGAAAGGAGACAGGAAAGAATGTGTAGGCTCCAGTATTACCATGGAACATTGTGTGTAACAACACATGTGTAGTCTCATACAGGAAATAGAGCCCTGTCGGCATCTTAATTGAAAATATATTCTCTTCATTTGGGAAAGAAAACATAGATATTGTTGTTTTTTTATGTAAATCTAAATCTGGAAATAAATTTACATGGCCAAAAATTTCTGGAGAATAATTGAACAACTTTTATTAGGAGGAAAGAGGCTATCTTCAACACATGTAGTGGCTCAACTTAGTCTATGCAAGTGTGAGCAGGATATGATCTGATGACTTGACCCATCCCTTGTCACCACACCAACTTCCTGTTCTGAGACAGCTGCATTGCCCCTCTCTAACAAGTCTAGGTGGAGCTTTACACAAAACTCAATAAGACTAGTCACAGTCTCAGAGCAGATATTTTCCTGGAGGCAGAGGTGACAATGACTCTTCTCAGCATGTGATGGGTACTAACGTACTCTGTCTTCCATGATAGGGACAGTTCTGATTGTGAGGCTGGGGACAGTCTAGGATTCAGGGTAGATAGTGGGGAGGGGCAGAGGCGATGAACAATGGCCAAATGTGACAACCACTCCAGGAAAATCTGAAAGAAGGGAATAGGAACCAGATTTTGACTCCTTTTGCCTTCACTGAAGATTTAATTCCTGCCCTGGAAGATCTTGGTAACTCCCTTACAGGTCAGCTCTGTGGATCAGTCTTGTTCTTTCTTTTGTCTAGAGGATCCGGCATATACCAGAAGGTCATTCAATTCCAACCAACAACATCTAGGCATGAGGGTGGGATGTGGAACTAGACAATTCATATGATACCAGGATTGCATATTATGTATTGTATTGGTACGAAAGGCTTCCCAGTAGTGAGATGATTTTCTTAATTTTTCAGCACAAAAATGCAGAAAGCAGTGCAACACATTGTCAATATTCTGTGAACTTCCAGAAAGCAACTACAACTATTGGGCTCATCACATCACCCTCATAGCTAGAAGACTGCAACATATTTCTATATTTCTATTGTCCCAGACAGCCCGCTACAAAGAAAAGAAAAAAAAAGATGGAAGAGATAAGAGACTCACAAAATGCCCAGAACTCAATCTGAGGCAAAGGTCTACTCTCATATTCTCAGGGAAGACTTACTTACAAACCTTACCCAGACATTTCTTAGTAGCTAGTGCTTGATGTGTGTAAGCTGAGATCTACAAAGGAAGCTGTGGAATTCATTCTGAGAAGCCCTCCCTCACTGTTGGTTTGGAGACCACATAGGATCACGTGTAAAAGCCATATCCTCAGATATCAGTATATTTCTTCCCATGGAGTATGCCATAAATAAAGCAACATATGAAAAATAGTATTTTTAAATTATGCTTGATTATTCCAGAATTTATACCTGCTCAACTCAATCTTTTGGGGAACATAGTTCTTTTGGGTTCCCGCACCTAATTTCAACATGTGTGTGGTGGGGGGAAGCTTCCCCCACATTCCAAGCGATCCTCCAGACCCCAGCTGGGCATCCTACAACTCAACTCAATTCTGACCTTATCTACCTGGAGATCGCATCACGTCCCACAGGCTGAGGGCTGTCCTACAAGCCTGTCTTCCACCCCCACTTCAGATACCAGTCACGAGCTCAGGTTGTTACCTGTGCTTCTGACCCACCAGCTATATATTGGAGTTTGCTGCAATGCCCTACAACTCAGGAAGACAGTCATAAATCCAGGTCACTACCTGAACTTCTGGCTGTCTCTCTGTAAATCAGAGGTTCCCATGACACACTCCTTGGTTGAATTAATTTGCTTTTTAAAAAAGGGGTTTGGTACCCAATAGAAGTCAAAATATAATTCAAGAGTTAGATTTTCAGTGGCTCATGATGCAGCAAGGTTGTTTTAAGAAAACTTTGATAACAAAGTTAAGGGTAGATTTATTGCACAACCTTCTATTTTCAGGTCTTCTACTTCTTTTTATTCCTAGAGATGACAGGGCTGGATACCACTGTCAGTGAACCACTGTTAGACTAGTGAACCACTGTTTTTACTTGTGTTCTATTATCTTCTTTCAATACTTCATCTCCATAGAATTTTAACTTTAAAAATGTTTATTCATATGCTTTTACTCACTAGGTATAGTTCTCAAGCAGCTGGTGCAAAGGGATGTTTCTTATTAATATTGTATCTGTCAAAAATTTGTCATAGATGCTGATACAGTAAGTCAGGACCTTCTGGAAGGGTCCATCACAAGTCTAGGGAAAGAAAAATGGTCATACGTGTTTTCCTGAAGTTTCCTGTAGATACACTAGAAATAGAATGTAAATTCTGAAAATGATCCAGTAACCCATCTTTATTGTCGCAACAGTGGTGAGTGGGCAAAAAAAAAGAGATGTGGTTCAGAGTCCTTCAATCCTGAATGGACTGTTATCAACAGCAGTTATACTTATAAGATTTAAATCATTTCTCTTTGTACCAGAAGGAAGCTGGGAAAGACCCTACTCATAATAGAGATTCTCTCAAGTGTGTGAACCTAGCAGCTCTTCAGAATGATTAAGTGCACAGTCTACCAGGAAGCTGGAACAATTCTGTTTTCATATGCACCTCATAACATAGCTTCAAAAATATATCAAACATAAATCGGTAGAGTTTAATTAGAAGACTAAAGTAGTAGAATTTGTTGATTTATTTTTTTAAAATCAATAAACAAATATGCAACCATAGTAGTAAATTTTAACACACATCTCTCACAAGAAATGTAGAGAAAATATGACCATAACAGTTAATATTTTTTTAATCTATTTTATATACATAGAACATTTTACCCCCAAACAACAGCATACGTATTTTTTTTCAAACACTCAAGGAATATTTATCAAATTTGAGTCTCTTCTGGATAAGAAGCCTCAATCAATAAAACAAGACTTTATCAATTTCACAGAATTTAAATCATTCAGAGTACAGTCTGAGATCACCATGGTGTCAAGCGAGAATTCAATAACAAAAAGATAATTAAACTTCATTCCTGTACCTTGCTAGATGTAATAACACTTTTTTCAAATGTATTGCTACAGAAAAGCATTAAGGCAATGCAGAGGTTTGTGGTGGGATAGATGTTTCAGTCTCTGAATAGAGCAATGTAACATCCTACTTATGGACTTGACTTCCTGTTTGGTGGTAGAAACACCTGACAACCCCAGGAATTTGTCACTCAGGCACGCAGTGAAGGTCTGGTCTCTGGGCTACAGTGAGAACAAGAGAATCTTCAACCAGGAGAAGAATTTCTATCATGCTCTGTCCTGGCCTGCTGGGGGCATTTATGGTCTCCTTTAGCTTCAGTATGTGTGGCTGTAAACATGGGGCCTCAGCTTCCTCTTAGGCTCAAGGATGGGACTATGAAAGTTGTAACTAGTGGGAATATTAGGAGGGAAGGGAGGGGAGGGTTTGAAACACGATGTGATTCTTTTCTTCGTTTCTATGTTGTAAATTAATCTATTCCTAGTAACCCATCTGAGACATTTGGGAGTACAAACCTTATCTTCTTTTTTCCACAGGCTTCAGCATGGCTCAGAAAGTAACGCAAGCTCAGACGACAGTAACAGTGCAGGAAGGAGGAGCTGTGACATTGGACTGCACGTATGAAATCGGGTGGTCTACTTATACTTTGTACTGGTACAAACAGCTTCCCAGTGGACAGATGGTTTTCCTTATCTATCAGGACTATAATAGGGGAAATGCAAAGCAGGATCGCTACTCTGTGAACTTCCAGAAGGCAAAAAAGTTCATCAGCCTCACCATCTCTCGCTTACAACTGGCAGACTCAGCAAAGTACTTCTGTGCTCTCTGGGATTCCACAGTAATAGAAATGACAGTGGAAGGTTAACAAAAACCTAAGAGCTCCATTAAGGCAGCCACCTGCTCAGAGGCTTAGGAGAAAGCCATAAACCACCGACAGGAAGGAAGCTGGCACTGTGAGTGGCAGCACAGCCAAGACCTAAGGTAAACTTTCCTTCTATAAAAAATGCCATGTATTAGTGCTCAGTGTATAAAACAACATTGTTCCCTGGGATTCCAGGTATTATGTTTATATCATGGGTTAAAGTAAATCACAGTGTTCCCTTCAAATTGTTCTTAAACAGTTAGATTGAATGAACCCGTTTACTTCAGGAAAATCAGGAGTAGTTTTTTGTTTTGTTTTGTTATTAAGGAGTAGTTTTCTAATTCTCATCTTGAATTGTTGGATTTTCAGATTGAAATAGCAGTAGAAACCATCCATGTTTCTCTTCCAATATCATAGTGATTTAAACAGTTCTATAAATATAATAATGCATTTTATTATTTTATATACTTACTTATATACATATTTACATATATACATATTTATATATATACATATATACAAATTTTATAAACACATAAATTCATTTTTATAAGTTTTTTTCATAGTTCAATCTGAGATTATTTACACAATTAAAATAAAATTTTGAGTCTGCTCATTGGGAAATTCTAGAAACCACAGTGACTTGTGGCCAGAATCTATGTGGGTGAAAGGTTTGACAACTTTAAGTGCCCTCAAAGTCCCAGCACACCTTGACCACGGCATAAAGCCTCCCGTTTAAATCCTGCTTAGACTGGCTCGTTGTTGAAGGAAAGGTCTGAGTACAGTGCTGGTGTTGAGTGAGTTAGACGAACCTCAGTCCAACCAGCACTGACCTCAGCAAGAGGGCATAGGTCCTCTGGCCCATCCTCCTGTTATGAGCAACGTGGTCATGGCTAGACTGGCTCACTGCATGTTTTTTATACATAAATATATGATTCTTACAAAAATCAAACAGAGAAGAAGGCACCCAATTTTTTGAACGTTCTGTTTGGTCAAAAGAAGCTTTGGCAAAACAAACTATGGTCATTAGAGATTCAAAATAGTTCTTTGGCTCTTAAGAAATCCAGGCAAAGAATGGGCTGAGTAAACGATTTATCCTCCAGGGAAGGCATAGTCCTTAACATGTGGCCAAAGAAGATAATGGAAGAAGACCATCCCAGAGGGCTAAGCCAGAGAATGTGAAAAACAAGACGCAAGAGAGCTCCTTGCTGAAAGCACAGTTTCATCGAAACAGGAAAAGGAACATCATAACCAGTGCCTCCTGGTATGGCGGACTTGCTTCAGATCAATACTGGGTTCCTGTCTCTCTTCATTCTTATTTGCAAGACAATCTTGTACGATGTACTCCTGAACTGTTCCATAATGATTTATTGAATGCTTGGAGAAGACAGTTTATTTCTTTTAGTTTATTTGGTTATTTTCTGCTTATTTGCCTCTTATAGATCTTGACACCAAAGAATCTACATCAAGACACGGGGAAGACTACAAGATATCAATCAGGGTCCATGCCTTTGATCAGAAGGAGTCACTGAAAGTGGATCCTAAGTTGTCTCCCTTGCAGAAGTGTCACCAGAGGCTCACGGGCATGTCCAAGAGAGGACTCAACCCAGGGCAGCGGTGACTGGGTTCTTCTTTCCAGAGAAGAAAGAATACAAGAGCAAGACAGAATGCAGGAAAGTGAAAGGGATTATTGAAAACGAAAGTACACACTTGAAAGTAAAATGCAGAGGGAACTCAGAGAACAACAGTCACAGAGGAAGTCACCATCAGGGGTTTTTATGCCTTCTACGGTGGGAATTGGTGACATCCCATGGACATGGTTTATTCATCTCCTACCCTTAAGTGCGATCCTCTGTTTCACACTTTCCTTTAATTCCACAGAACTGTCATGTCATCAGATGCATGATGGAAGTAATAATTACCACAATGTAAATGAGACTATAATGACATTGTAAATAGCTAAAGGTCTGGTCCTGGTCATAGGATTCAGTCCAGCTGGATGAAACTGGTTCTTGCTTTTCTCCTGCTGCAGGTACTGGATACAGTCACTTGTTACTTGTGTAACCAGTGAGGCGCCTCATCTTGTACCCTGGATGGGGTTATGAGTTTCCTAGGTTACCTATCCTGCCTCAGAAGGAGTCCTGTCTGCTGCCTGGGGAGAAGAAAGAAAAATGAATTCTCAGTTATGAGTCACAGGCTGACTGCGGAGCACGCAACTATTGTTCATTAACATCCAGTTCCCTTCTCCTTCCAGCAACCAGGAGAACTGCACGCCTTCTGAAGAGACGTGGCCATCGGACTTGCTTGGGCTGAAAAAGTATGAGTATAAACGGCATCTGCCATTTCATGACAGAGACATTTAATTGCATAGCTTAATTTCAATCTCTGCTTTTTCAGCTGTCGTGATTGTTGAATTGTGTACAGATATGAATGTTCAAAGGTCAGTCATCACATAATAAACTGACTGGAGCATCACCTTGATTCATGTATGTATGTGTAAGAAAGGTATGTGCAAGAAATAAACAACTGTTTCTTTTAAACACTGAGATTTTGGAGTTGATTCTTATCATAGCATAAACTGTCATACTCCAACTGGGGTACCAAATTTACTTAAGTACAGGGAAAAAAAAGAAGAAACATTTTACAAGGACAGAATAATCTTGGTACTAAAACCTGAATTAAGAATTTTTTTTTTACATACAGGATTATCATATCTAATGTAAATAGTGCTGCAGTGAAAGTAGTGGTGCATCTATCTTTTCAAATTAGTGTTTTGGATTTCTTTGGATAACTAACCAGGAATGGAATTGCTGTGTGATAATGTATCTCTATTTTTTCATTTTTTGAGAAATCTCTATACTGTTTTCTACAGTGGCTACACCAATGTGCAATTCAACTAACAGTGCACAAGGGGTCCCTTTTCTCCACATCCTCTCCAACACTTGTTGTTTGTTGATATATATCGATGATGGACATTGTGACAGGTGTGAGGTGATATCCCATTGTAGTTTTAATTTGCACTTCTCTGATGATTAGTAACTAAAAGAGTCCTCACGATATAAAGTATAGTATGGGGAATATAGTCAATATTGTAAAAACTATGTATTGTCACATGAGTACTAGACTTAAAAATTGCATCATCAATGTGATAAGTAAATGGTGGCTATAAAACAGGAAGCAAGAATCTAAAACTAGAGAAAAACTGAAATGAAAGAGAGGAAAGAAATGAGCAGATGGAGATAGATGATACAATAAATACTGAAACAGTAAAAAATGGAAAATATTTGTACTATGCGTTAAGGGTAAAAATTTTTCTTTTCAATAAATGGCATTCAATAATTTGTCGTATGGAAAAAATGTATCTTGGTGTTTACATCACATGTAAATAGTTCAGATAGAGTAAAAATCTGAACATTAAAATAAAATAATATAAAGTGTGTAGAAGAAAATATAGAACTTTTTCCTTACTTTCTGTTAGATGAATATTTCTTAAACAGGATACAAAAAAAAATCTAAACTTCACGATTGGACTATATTAAAATTGCATTGAAAATTAAGTTATTTCAAGAGTTAAAAGGATAGCCAGTAACAGGAGATATTTGGAGCAAATATTGTCAAAGGGCTCATTTTGATTAGAAACAAAAAGATCTCCAAATCAAGAAGACAAGCAAACTAATAGAAAAGGCAAAAGTCTTAAGCAGGTAGTTTACAAAAGAAGATATTCAAATGGTCAATGAACATGCCATTTTTATAAAGTAAAAAGTAGCCATAACTAATCTATGTGTTGGTAGTCGGAATAATGCTACCTATGGAATAGAATTATAAAGATCATGAAGGGAGCTCTGAAGTGTTGGTGATGTTCTGTTTCTTGATCTAGGTACTGGTTATCAGGCTGTGTCAATTTTCTGAAAATTTATCAAGCTGTGTACTTATATTTATACTTTCTTTTACGTATATTATACTCCAATAAAACGTTTAAAATGATACAATGGCCTCATGTTAATTATAAGGTGGTATGTGAACTGAAATCGAAGTTTCATGCGTTTTCAATCTAGTTTTTCTTTTTTGTGCCTGAAATATTTGACTAAGCACACATTTGTTAAACGAGACATGACGTCCAACACAACTAAACTCTGGCCCTCTTTTTAAATGCCGAAGATGAGAAATGTCTTTTTCCACTGTCGGGGATACAAATGTAGGACTTTTGACCTTTGATATGTAGTATCAAGAAGCCTAGTATTGACATTTTGAATTATTAGAAAAAGTAGAAAAGGCTATTGATAGAAAAGGATGATGAATAGCTTAGGATGCTTACATCTTCATTAATTATATAAAGATGTAATAATTCATCGAAACAGTTTCTATTTATGGCAAACAATCCTCCAGGCATTGTAGGTGACTTTATTGGTGCAGTAGCTCCTTCTGGTCCTCTGAGCTCTGAAAGGGGAACAAGATCCCATTTGAAGAGCAGCCCCCACACAGGGGATGAGTTGAGAGTGAGCGCATCAGCACTGATGATACCTGTACTGCAGGGGATCCTGCCGACTTCGCCAGGTGTCATGTGGGGTGGCCTGCAGGGTCTCTGGTCCCACTCCCCACATAAGAACGCAGGACATGGTGAGGCCAAAAAGGAACACCCACGGAGCCATAGGTAGGGGAGTCATACCACTATACTCTCACTGGCGGCTGGGTTGGAGACACAGGAACCAGGAGCAACACAATTCTCAACCCTCACTGTGCTGCTTGCCGACTCAGCCACCATCTTCTTGCTAGCTCCCCCTTTTTCTGCTAGCCTAGCCACGGCAGTTATATTCATGGCCAATGGCTCACTGGTTACAGCTGACAGCCAACTAGCCACAGCTGATGGCCATTTGATCACAGTCGACGGCCATTTACTACCTGAGCCAGCACCTTTCTATGTGAGGCCGAGAGCCTGGAAACTGCTTTTTGGGGCTCTGTCCCCACAATAACTCTCACCAGAGTCCACGAAAGTCTGGAGAAGGCATGTATTTTTATCTAAGAACACTGCCAACTAAAAGAGCATCAGGATTCTGAAGGTAGGAATGTAGAAGTAATTGCACTATTTGTGGGGGATGAGCAGTACTTGTCGTAGTGTAAACATTAAGGGTTCCTTGCCTGTGGCATAGTATGCGGTCAATAAAATTTGTTAGCCACCATCTTTGCCATAACTAACATTACCCCAGAATGCAGTGCATGGTGCCAATGTGCTGTGATTGTGGGTAAAGGGTTCATCCAGCCTATGGGTTTGGCTGGCTGATGAAATGGAAGATAAGAGAGGAATGTGCTGATTGATGGTATCTCTAAAACATCTTGGGAAGGATCATCTTTAGGTGCCATATCAGATAAGGAAGCAAAAGAAGAGAAGAGAGAGATGATGTTCAGAAAGAAACCACTGGGGTCAAATACTTAAATTCTCAATAGATAGAAAAGCAAGAAATAAGATTCCCAGTCAACCTAAATAAACAGTGCACAGTCTTCCAGCACATTACAGCCTCCATTGCGGAGACCCAGGTGATTATTTATGAGCAATGAGTGCAGTGATCCCTGGGCTTGAGGAATGCTGCTCCAGGTGAGTTCTCTGCATATGGGCTTTGGATATAAGGGAGCAACACACTTTCCACAGCTTGTCAACATCAGCAATGTCCAAACGTGTAAAGAATTTTGATAAGAATTTATTTGAGCAAAGCAGGATATGCCTGGAAGCAAGATCTCAATAGACTGAGATGAGTGCTTGAAGAAATGACAGCTTGCAGCTTCTTTTATGCATTTGGGATTAAGGAAGATTGCATGAAGCTGGGGATCAGATTTCAGGATAGTTAACAAGATGATGTGCTCTCTTGAGGGGGGTTATTCTTATTTCAAATGTGTATTAACATAGATGTACAAGAACAATGGATAGGGCTTACTGAAAGCAAAGATGTCTTTTACTGAACAAGTTATGTGTCGCTGAGCATGACCACCCACCATGACCTGCCCAGTTAGGAATTTATGATCAGATCACACTGTGAGGTTCCTTTCCCTAGAACCGTTTTTCCATCCATAAGCTTCTATATATAAATAGAAGCACATGGAGACTTTTTAATGTAACATAATCTAATGTAAGATAATGTAATGTAATGTAATGCAGTACAATGTCGTGTAAGAGAACTGAATCCATCTGGATAGCCAGAACTTACTGATTTATGACACCTGCTGAGAGACTTGAGCACTAACTAATTTTGCTGTGGCCACGCCTCTCTGTACTATGACCTTTGGAAGCACATTCAGTCCTACCTATGAGTTTCCTTCTAGAGAGGAATGACTCACCAAGGAATTTGACCCTTATTTTCTAAACTGTCCTAACGTCCTCTGATCTTCCCATAGAAATCTTTCTACTTTGATCTCTAAATCTCCATTCTATTCTAAACAAACATTCAATGGCCTCTGTGAAAATTCCTTCCACATGCCCTAAACTGGTACCTGACTCTGTTTGGAATACAGTTTCTTTTATTTGGTGACTGTGGGCAAACAATCTGTGCTCATCTCATCTCGGGAGCCCTCTTGCAACCAATTTGTTTTTGTGATTGTGTGGAACCCAGTGTATAAATGTGTGTTCAGCTAATCTAAGAAGCCCTCTTGCAACCAATTTGTTTTTGTGACTGTGTGCAATCAATCTGTGTACATGTCATCGCAGGAGCCATCTGCCAATCACCCCTTCTTGTGAGAAATGGATAAAAGCTGCAAAGCCGAGAGAATCATTAACAGAACAACAATAGAGGTGAAGAAGGAAATTATTTCCAAACGTCAACGTGGTGTCTGTGTATGTGATCTGGCAATGCAGTTTGGTATTGCCAAATCTACAATTTGTACCATCTTAAAAAATAAAGAAGCCATTAAAAGAGCCAATGTTGCAAGAGGTATTAAAATACTTACAAGACAAAGAACACAGACAATTGAAGAAGCGGAAAAATTGCTATTCATATGGATAAATGAAAAACAGTTGGCCGCTGACAGCATTTCTGAGAGCACAATTTGTGAAAAAGCTTTACATTTGCAAGCTGACCTCATCAAAAACACCCCTGGAAAAAGTGCTGAGAGTGCCATTTTCAAGGCACATAGAGGGTGGTTTGAAAAGTTTAAGAGAAGTGGCATACACAATGTGGTGAGACATGGTGAAGCTGCCAGTGCCAACAAAGAAGACGCTGACAATTTGTTTTGGAATTTAAAGATTATGTAGAGGCAGAGGGTATCCTTCCCCAACAAGTTTTCAACTGTGATGAGATAGGACTCTTTTGGAAGAAAATGACAAGAGGAGGAGAAATCATAACAAAGGAGGAAAAATCATTGCCAGGACACAAGCTCACGAAAGACAGGCTAACCCTTCTATTTTGTGGGAATGCAAGTGGGGATTTTAAGTTGAAGCCTTTGCTAGTCTACCAGTCTGAGAACCCCAGGGTATTTAAGAAAAACGATGTCATAAAAAGCAAGTTGCATGTGATGTGGAGAGCAAAGAGCAAAGCTTGGGTAACCAGACAATTTTGTGTTGAGTGGGTTCATGAAGTGTTCGGGCCAAGTGTGAAAAAATACCTCCAAGACAAAAATCTTCCAATGAAAATGCCTGCTTGTTATGGAGAATGCTCCAGCTCACCCTCCAGGCTTGGAGGACGAGTTGATGGAAAAGTTCAGTTTTATCAATGTAAAGCTTTTCCCCCCAACACGACTCCTCTCATCCAGCCCATGGACCAGCAGGTCATATCTAATTTTAAGAAGCTTTACACCAAAGCACTGTTCCAAAGGTGCTTTGAGGTGACCTCGGACACAGAGCTAACCCTCAGAGAGTTCTAGAAGAATCATTTCAATATCCTACATTGCTTACATCTCATAGACAAAGCATGGAGGGATGTGTCTCACAGAACAATGAAGTCAGCACGGAAGAAATTGTGGCCAGACGCTGTCCCTGAACGTGTATTTGAGGATGTTGAAGAGGACGCTCCTGTTGTTGAGGATGTTGTGTCTCTGGGAACGTCCATGGGCTTGGAAGTGAGTCGTGATGATGTGGAGGAGTTAGTGGAAGACGACACGTCTGAACTCACCACAGAAGAACTACAATAAAACATTCTGATGGAGCAGCAACAGGCGGCAACCGAGAAATCGTCTTCGGAGAAGGAGGGAAGAGAAAGTGTTTTAACTGCACTGATCAAAGAAACGTGTGCAAAATGGGTTGAAGTGCAAATTTTTGCTGCTGTAAGTCATGCCAGTAACACTTTCAATGATAATGCTATGTCTCACTGTAGACAAATTTAAAACATCAGAAAAAGCAAATGTCAATTGAAAAATATTTAGTGGGAAAGATCCAGTGAGTCTAAATCAGGTGTCAGTGGTGTAAAAAAAAATCAAGGGAAAGAATGGCAGGAGAGGATTCACCTACAGTGATTATGGAAGAGGACCAAAGAACACCTGAACAACACTCCCCTATTGCAATTATGGACGGGGACCCCCCATCCAAACCATGACTATCATCATTGCAGGTAAGAAAAACATTACATTTTCATTTTTATCATCTACAGTACTGTTTTTACATTGTGTTTATGTATTATTGCATTTACAGTACAGTATATTGTGTTTATTGCTTTCATTGTGTATCATTTTATGGATCTATGGAATTATTAGATAGTAAAATTCTTGCTAAATAGCAGTTTTAGGGTTGATTTTAAAGATCTGGAACGGATTAATCAATTATGCATTATGGCTTTTTGAAACTGTGCCTTGGTTTTCGAATGTTTCAGAACTCGAACGGTCTACCTGAATGGATTATGTTCGAAAACCGAGGTACCAATAGTTATTTCTATATATTTGACCGCCAGAGGGCGATGTTGCATAAATCGGAAATATCTCAGTTAATAAGTTTCACCTCCCTCCTATGAAAGACTTGACCTCAAAGCTCACTGAGGTGCACATTCTGAGCAGACTCAACACCTGGAGCAGTCATTGTCAAGGAAGCATCTTTTACTAACAGCCTCTAGAACTTGCCTAAACAGGATCTCTTGAATCTCAGATTTTCCCACTTAAAGGGACTCAGCATACTTGGTCTCATTCCTTCCTGCTCCTCAGGGGAGATCGTCCAGAATACAGCTCAGCTCGCTCACTGCCTAGGCATGTTCTCAGCGACCCTTCTGCTGCTTGGAGTGCTCTTCACAGTGAGTAAGTAGTAGTGTATTGCACGCTTCTGCCTCCATGGAAGGAACATGGCTCTGATTGGCATCTGACCAGAGACACGGTCTCCTTAGAGGTAGGTCTGTCCTAGTCTCACTAACTCCGCCTTGATGTTGCAGGAGGAACCAGAGCCCAGTCAGTGAGCCAGCCTGATGGTCACATCACTGTCTCTGAAGGAACCTCTCTGGAGCTGAGGTGCAACTATACCTCTATCTATGGTGCATCTGTTTCTCTCTTTTGGTACGTCCAATACCCTAGTCAAAACCTCCAGCTTCTTCTTAAGTCGGTAGGAGGGAATACCCTGGTTAATGGCATCAAAGATTTCAAGGCTGAATTTAAGAAAAGTGAAAGCACCTTCCACCTGAGGAAATCATCAGCCCATTGGAGCGACTCGGGTGTGTACTTCTGTGCTGTGAGTGACACAGTGCCTGAGACTGCAGGGGGAGCTGAACGCAAACCTCCTGAGACACTGGAGTTTTCAGACACTCAAGGACACAGCCTGACCTGTTTTTAGCAAGGTCTCTCATTTGATGAAAATAAGCGGGTGAGGCACAGAGCTCTAAGGAGTGCTTGACTCCTGAGAAAATACAGGAACTTTAACATATTCCTTCTTTTACTACTGGGTCATGTCAGACAAGATCCAGAACAGACAGACCTGTAACAATGTTCTCCTTCCCCTTGGAGGTACTGCAGTCTAGAGGGTCAGGATTCTATTTAATGTGACCAGTACTGAACTTCTGATCTTTCACCTTCTGAACTCACCTCCAACATGATTCTCCCACTACTTTTTGCTTTTCAATTGACGGCAACTTCATTCTTTCAGTATCTCTAGTAATAACCTCAGAGTTATCCTTGACTCTTATTTTTCTACTTACATCTAATCCATTAAGAAAATCAGTCGTCCCTATTTTAAAAATTAAACCATAATCTGACCACGGCTGCCATCTCCACTGCTACCTCTTTGGTCAAGCCATCCTCATCTCTAAAATGAATTACTCTGAGAGCCCACTAGTTGTCTCCCTGATTGATCTCCTATAGTTCCTTCTTAGTGCAGCAGCGTCTTACTCAGTTTGGCTGCTGTAACAAGTACCATTGACTGGGTGGCTTATAAACAACAGAAATTTATTTCTCACAGTTTTAGATGTTGGAACTTTGAGATCAGTGTGCCGGCATGGTTGGTTCTTGTGTGAGCCTGCATCCAAACTGCAGACTGCCAATTACTCATTGTATCTTCATGTGACAGAGAGCAGGAGAAAAAAAAACCAAAAACAAATACTGTTGCGAGTTATAAAAGAGCACTAAACCCATTCATGTGGGCTCCACTCTCATGACCCATCTAATCCTAATTACCTCCCAATGGCCTCATGTCCTAATACCATCACATAGTGCGGTGGGGTTTCAGCATATGAATTTGGAGGGGAGGGCTCAAAAGTTCAATCTACAACAAGCAGGCGATGAGATCCTTTAAAACATAGGTTACATTATGTCACTCCCCTACTCAAATCCTTGCAATAGATTCCCATTTCTCTCAGAATGGAAGTCAAAGTCTTTACAATGGCCTGCCTAAGTCTACATGATGTATCTGCCATTATGCTTTTAAAAACCTTACTGAAAAAAAAGCTTTTCAACTCTGTTTTCTGTCGTAGTGAAAGTCTGCTACAGAAATTATACTAAAATAAAGATAATCTTAAATGAAGGAAAACGGAGAGAATTTATTGTAAGCAGAACTTCTCAAAACTAAATTCTGAAGAAAATTCTTCAGCAGAAGAAAATGATACCAGAGAAAAATTAGGAACTTCAAGAATGAAGGAAGAGCTACAAAAATGATAAACATATGGTAAAATACAAGAGACTAGTTTTCTTCATACTTAAAATGTGTGTGATTGTTGAAATCAATCATTATAACATTGCCTGGTGGAGTTTTCAAGTCTGAAGATGAAAGACACCTACAAGTGTAACGTAAAGTAGAGAGCATAAAATAACCTATACAATTGTAAGATTTCTAATTTTGCTTAAAACTTGAAATAATAACTGTAAATAGACTTGAATGTTCAGGTAATAGTCATTCTGCAATCACTAAAAGGCCACTAGAAACACAATACAAAAAGAAATAGTAGCAAATAGATAAGTTATAATAGAATACTGAGGAATAAAAACAGTGTGCACAAACAAAAAAAGAATAATAAAATGATAGACCAAAATCTAACTATGTCAATAATTACATTTATTTATAAATGGTCTAAACACAAAAATTTTAAATCAGAGATCATTAGTATGATTTTTTATTTTTAAAAAACTTGTCTATATACTGTCTCCATGAAACACAATTTAAATATAATGACATAGATTAAAAGTGAAAGTATGGAAAATGATGTCCATGCAAGCACTAATATTGAAGAGCTATATTAACCTCAGACCAGAAATAAAGAGGGAGATTATATAACTACAAAAGGGTCCAGTTACTAAGAAGACATAACCCTGTGAGTGTGCATGCATCTAGCAACGGAGCTTTGAACTACTTGAAGTTAACTGATAGAACTGAAATTTAAAAAATAGAAAAATCTACAATTACACTTGCAGACCTCAACCCTTTGTGCTCAACAAATAATAGAATCAGTAATCAGACCTCAGGAAGATATAGCAGACTTGTACAACACTATGAACTATTTCGTTCTTATTGATATTTATAGAACACTCCACTAAACAAGAGAAAACACATAAAGCAATACTTAGAATGACATTTGTAACAGTAAATATTTACATTAGAGAAAGCAAAAAGTCTCAAATCAGTAAACTCATCTACTCCTTGGGTGTGTCCCAGGTGATGACATCCTACATAAAAAAGAAAATCTTAACCATCCAGGAAACACTGGTCTATGAGGCAAATGAGTATTTTCTGCTGTTACTGAACTAGGTCTACAGCTGCAAAACGTTGTGCTTTTTACAACTTATTCTGCTTTCCTGTGCTCAAAGACTCAATTGAGAGCAATGCTATTCATGTCATATGCCACAATTCTGGAGCAGGTCATGAGCCTTTTTGTCACAGTAATGATCTTAGAGTGCGTACAGGAAACATTTATTCCCTCATTTAAAAAAAAATTATCAGTTATGAGGATGATCTGCCACAAAATTAATGCTATAATGCACATGATGAATTACACTAGGACATTCTAGCGTTCCTACAAGACATCTACATATTTCCTCACAAGGTGGGACATCACTAATAGTTAAATGGAGCACTGCCACTGGGCTTTCCCTTGGCTTCAGAAAGGACGGCCACGAGAGAGTAAACCGTGACTCAGGCTAGGCCATCCATTAGCAAGACCAGCATCCCAGGAGCCAATCAGTACAGAATGCAGTGATGAGGAGGATGCAGCCCTTCTCCATTGCAATGTGCCCACCTTTCTCCTTACTTTTCACTGAAGGCATCTCCTCACAACATCTGAGTATGAACCACATGCTGATATCTCATTTAACTGTCAGAATATTACAGAATATGATAGAGCAAAAACACCCAGCCTTTCTATATGCATTTGATCTATGAGAGTGTAAAAATCAATTTTTTTTCCTTGTGGATGGTTATAGAGGGAGTCGATTGGAATTCTCTGTTCAGTTTTTCTGTAAACCTGAAACTGCTCTAAAATTAAGCCTATTAACTTTTAAAAACTAGTTTTCATATAGAAGCTAAAAAGAAAAAAGTCAATTTTATGAGGTCTATCTCATAGAAAATATTTACTATAAGCAAATCAATCATTTCCTACTTCCTGCCCTGCCTGCTCTCTTCAATTTTTTTGTCTTGGTGTTTCCCTATTTATGTATTTATTATGCAGCATGTATTATACAAGACTGTTTGCATATATTATGCAATTTAATTATAATCACAACATGGAAACAGGTTAGTCCATGTTAAGTAAAGCTATATAATAAGTCACGGAAGAGAGTACGTTTATGCATTGGATACAGAGGTGTCCAACTCTCAACTCTCACATCAACTGAATTACAGTAAAAAAGTTTATCAACATTTCAACCTCAGTTTAATCATCTGTATACTGGCATATTAATACTAATAATCCATTCAGAAGTCATTTTAATCATTAAATAAGAAAATATCTTTCAAGAGTTTAACTCAGATTCAACATAGTATAAACACTTAATGAATTCATATAGGTAAAGAAATAGAGGCCTAGAAAACAATGATTTTGCCCATGATTAACACATCTAGTACATTATGGAGAGTAAACTGAGTTCTGAATATTCCTGGATATAAATTTAAGCCAGGTATTTTCAATTTATAATATGACTGGTATATTTTCTTGTATACATTTATCAGGAATAAAAGACGGGCAGGGTAGAAGAAGGGTCGAGGGAAAGAGAGAAAGCAGAGAGAAATATTTTGAAACAATAGAACACATATCTGTTCAGATCTCCAATGACACAGATAGATAACCTCTCTGTTGTCTCTTGAATACTGGGCTTCACACTTGATCAGGAGAACCTGGCACAACATTGTCTTTCATTGATTTGTTGCCCTAGATCTGGTCCACGTCTCTCTACAGGGTTATAAACGTTGTGTTCTTTACAGATACTTCTTTTACTGATGAAATGGAAAATCTTTTCTCTTCTGGCCTGACACAGCCCTGATTATTCACTGGGGTCACAACATTTTTTCTTCTATTACTATACCAACTATATGCAAAGTTTTCTCTTTATTCTCAAGACTATATGTAAGTCAGTTGGTAAGAGAGGATTGAAGCTAGTTAGATTTTTTTCCATTATTCAATGGGAGACACTCTATGTGAAGTGGGACACTGGAAGCTTTCTTGCCCGTATCTCCTGGGTTGTGTGAGCTTCAGTTCATTAAAACCTCAGCCTATGACAGCTCCTGGAGACTTTTATCTCTCCCACTGTCACCTTCAATAGCAGCAGATCTTAACATGGGAATTAAAAATATGGGAATGGGATTGATGATGGTGAAGTGTGTTTGGATTTTTCTGGATTAGGTCCCAGAAGGCCTTTTGCTGTGTGCCTGTTGAGAAGGAAATGGAAGCGTAGTGATGAGTTTCAAGAAATCATTTAAATAGGTTGATGGTGACACAATCCAGTTTATATATGTAATCTCAGTGTATCCTCCTGAGGATAACCCACGGAATAAGTAAGGTAAACCCCATTATACTGAATAGGAATCGAATACATGAGTGGGTTAAATAAATGGTTTGAAGTGACCTTGCTGGTAAATGATACGGCTTTAATTTAAATATGTCTGACTCCAACATCGAATCATGTAGTCAGAATTTATCATTCCTCCACTGAATGACTTTGTGTTAAATTGTTTTTATTCAATATTCTATCTTTTCTGATGAGTCCTAAGCTACATTGCAGAGCTTTGTGGCTCTGAGAAAAGGCTCACACAGGCAGAACTGGCACTTTGAACTTGGTTTCTCTCCACCAACCCTCATCAGTGCTGGTCGTAGCCAGGGAAGGAGTCAGAGTGAGAGAAGCATTGTTGAAAGGAAATCCTGTGGTCAATTGTAATTTTATATATATATATATATTTACAATTAGTGGAGTACAGCATTAGGAATAGAAACAGTGGAAATGAAATAGTTGAGTGCAATGTCAGAGGGGTAGTAGATTGGGGGAGGGGGCTATCACTTTGTGAGGGATACAAATAATAAATGTCTCACTATTACATTGTTTTGTACACCTGAAACTAATGGGGGAAAAAAAAAAGAAGAAGCAAGGAAATCACTTTTCTATCTCTCCACAGGAGGGTAGTATTTCAAAAGGCAAAATCCTTCCCCAAGTCAGAGCCCAGTTAGAGGTTGGAGGGAGGGGAGTAGAGAGTGAGTGATTCCATTGGCTGCCACACAAGGCCTCTCCCTTTTTACGAGATCAGCATGGGAGGTGAGTGTTACTCTAGCCCAGATGAGCCATTTTCAGGAGGAGATGAGTCAAGAGCAGCTGAAGTCAGTGTCCAGGGCTGCCTTGTGATAGGAAGAAAAGATGTTCCTGAAATTCTTGGTATTGATCTTTTGGATTCAACTGCCATGTGAGTTTGAGAAGTTCCCAATTAAAATCAGATGAAATCCTAAGGAGATGGAAAACCCTTGAAGACAGTTTATTTTATGGTAGAGTGAAAGCAAGAATTAAAGAAGGAAGGACAAAAGGGAGAGAATGAGGGAGGAGAAGGGAGGAAAAACCATTTCAGGTTGGGAAAAAGTCCTAATTCCCTTCCCAGTGTCTTCTGCTTTGTTTCTGAACAGGGCGGAGCAGCCAGCAGCTGGAGCAGAGGCCTCGGTTTCTAAGCATCCAGGAGGGAGAAAATGTCACTGTGTACTGCAACTCCTCAAGCACTTTCACCACCTTTCAATGGTACAGACAGGAGCCCAGGAAAGGTCCTGTCCTCTTAATGACATTAGCTAAGGGTGGAGACATGAAGGTGCAGAAGAGACTAATGGCTCTGTTTGGTGAAGCAAGAAAGGACAGCTCCCTGCTCATCACTGCAGCCCAGCCTGGGGATGTGGGCACCTACCTGTGTGCGGGGACACAGTGCTTTGGGGGCACCTGCTGCCTGCACACAAAGCCTCTGCTGCAGGCCCCAGTCACACTGCTCTGGCATTCCTCCAGCTCCTCCTCACACACCTCTTGGGATGAACAATGATTACGACCTCACCCCCTCACAAAACCGCTTCTGCTGCCTTTCCAGAACATGTCCCACAAGCACTGGGGAACAAGATTCCTCTGCTATAAGAGAAACTTCTGCAAATGTAGCTCTCTGTTTAAACTGGTAAAAATATGGGTCTATAGCTCCCCAGGGTAAGCAGTGGGGGGAAAAGGAGAGTCCATACGGAGGGACAAATGGAAGAAATCAGACTGAGGGTATCATAGTTCTCATCGGTCATTCTGTTTTCCTAAAGACCATAGCTAGGAATGGTTAGTACAAGGGCACATCCATAAATCAATTTGCAGCTTTATTCTAGTACTCTGGAGTTGATGAAACTGCTACATCCCCAGTTTATTAAACTGAAGTAAATGGCAAAGGTACAGTAAAAAATAATTAGAGATACAGAGAACAAACTGATGGCTGCCACAGGGGAGAGAGTTGGGAGGATGGGAGAGAAAGGTGAAGGGAAATAAGAGGTATAAACTTCCAGTTGTAAATTAAATAAGTCATGAGGATATAATGTATGGGACAGGGAATATAGTGACTAATATCATAATAAATTTGTATGGTGACAAATGGTTATTAGACATATGGTGATGATCCCATCCTGAGGTATGTAAATGTAGAATCACTGCATTTTACAACTGATACACTATTATATGTCAACTATACTTAATAAAAATTTAAAAATAATTAGAAGAAAGTGGCTACTTTTTTTTTGACAGAAAAATGACCAAAGTACACCCCAATAACAATGCAACTGGTATTCTAAAGCAATATCTCCACTTGGTGTTTCTGAAATTGCTTAAACATTATCTACAGTAGCTTTTATTTGCACAGAATTTGCTTGGGGATTAGACTTGGAATGGCAGAGAGCAATAACTTCAAGTTTTCAAGGCTAAAGGAGGTAGAAGTTCACAGTTCCTTCCACGTGGCAGGCCCTCCACTACCCCATTTTTATCCTTGAAGAATTCCTATTTGTTCTCGAAAGTAAGATGATATAATACAAAGCACATGGGTTTTGGAGTCACAATAGCCCCAGGTTCAAATTCTGTTTTTGCAATTTTCTAGCTCTATATCCTTGTGCAATTTTGTATCTTCATCTACGCTTCCTTATAAATACACGTTAATAAGAACACTTGTCTTGTTAAATGAGTTATAATAAACAAAATTTTATTATGAAGTCCCAGGTACAGCACACATATTCAGTAAATGCCCGTTAATAATTTTATTATGAAAATAAAAGTTCCTCTAAATAAAGGTTATCCCTATTGTGACATTTTCACCGACTCCTCAGGCAGAATGAGTTAATATTCTGAATCCCCACCTTAGGAGTCAGGGAGGCAGACACCACAAGTGACCAACCTCAGCACCAACTGTTTTGCTTCCATATTAACATAACTCTCAATTTTGATTTGGGCAACTATATCCCCAGGTTTTAAAACAGAAAAGTCCAAACTGCATTTCACATCCTTTCTTAGAACTAGTTATTGCATATAGCACAGTTCTGACCAAGGAGACATAATCAGAAATCTGGTAGAGATTTTATGTCATATTTTTGCTTTCCCGGTACAGGCACCATATTTTCTCTTCCCTCTTTCCAAATTTTTACTTCCCAAAACATGGAAGTGATAACTTTACCATAAAAAGAAACACAAGAATAACTCCCTCTCCAATCCCATTCCTGATCGTCCTTTAGATGCCAAGTCAAATCCTTGCCCCAGGTTTATTTTTGCATGAAAAAAATGCTCAGTTATCATTTTCTACCTGCAATAATGATATATATAATATATATATACATATGTATATATATATCATATATATATATATATATATAGTCTGACAAGTTCATGAACTTGTTGCAACGATGTTGCTAACCTTTTTGTGATATCAGAGGGATTATTCATTACAAATTTGTATCAACTGGACAAACAGTTAACCTAGTTTACTATTTGGAAGTGCTGAAGAGGCGGTGTGAAAAAGTTTGATGACCTGAACTTTTCGCCAACAATTCATGGCTCTTGCATCACGACAATGCACCAGCTCACACGGCACTATCTGTGAGGGAGTTTTGAGCCAGGAAACAAATAACTGTATTGGAACACCCTCCCTCCTCACCTAAGGAAATAATGAAAGGAGGACATTTTGATGACATTCAGGACATAAAGGATAATACAAGGACAGCTCTGATGGCCACTCCAGAAAAAGAGTTTCAAAATTTCTTTGAAGGGTGGACTAGTGCGGGCGTCAGTGCATAGCTTCCCAAGGGGAGTACTTTAAAGGTGACCGTAGTGATATTCTGCAGTGAGGTGTGTAGCACTTTTTATAGGATGAGTTTGAGAACCCAAATGTCAGATCTCGTGTGTGTGTGTGTGTGTGTGTGTGTGTGTATTTAAATTATGTGACCTCTGAAAACTTTCCATTCTCTTAAAATCCCTTTGTTTAACGTTTTTATGGGGAAGGGGTTACAAATAGTTCTTTAGGGAATACAGAAATGTCTTTTCAGAAATTTTCTACATGTGGCCTAAAGGGGGCGGTGCTTCCTGTCATGAAGAGAAATAACTTTAGGCAAAAACACGGCTGCTCATACAGGAAATAGGGTCTGTGGAAGGAAATGAATGATTTGTAGGAAGTTGAAGTCAGATTTACAGTCGCCTGGGCAGGAGAAAAGACAACCAGTCCTCACGAGAGAAATGGGCAAGCTCCTGTGCGCATCACTATTGATTCTGTGGATTCAGGCAGACTGTGAGTTGTGGGTGGGAGGTTTGAAGACAGTAGAAAAACTCCAAGGAACGTTACAAGGCTGGGAGATGACATCATTGGGGAGTTTTGTTTTGTTTTGCCTTCTGGCTCAAGACGGCTTCTTGTGGGGACTTTAATAATAAAATTTTAAATCTGTTACTTACTGTCTCTCCAAACAGGGGTGAATAGTCAACAGAAGAATGGTGACCAGCAGCAGGTTAAGCAACATTCTCCATCCCTGAGTGTGCAAGAAGGAGGAATTTCTATTCTGAACTGCAACTACAGTAATAGTTTGTTTGATTACTTTGCATGGTACAAAAAATACCCTGCTAAAGGTCCTGAGTTCCTGATATCAATAAGTTCAGTTAAGGTTAAAAATCAAGATGAAAGATTCACGGTCTTCCTCAACGTGAGTGCCAAACACCTGTCTCTGCACATCTCGGCCTCCCAGCCTGGAGACTCGGCCTTGTACTTCTGTGCAGCAAGTGCACAGTGCTCTCCAGGCACCTGCACGCTGTACACAAACCTGCAGCTGGGGCCACGCCAACCTCTACTTTGGGGTCTCAGACTGGGAGGCACACAGACTCGCTTCCATTTACACACGGCAGTTAGAGAGGGTGTGCTTCAAAGTAGGTGATCAAGCTGAGCTTAAGGAAGACTGATACATGGCCACATCTACAAATGAGTCAAGAATGTTCCCTGAGCATTGTGTCCATTGCTAACCAAGTGTCCAAGAGTCTAACCATTCTTTTCTTTCTTTTTTCACATTTAAAGAGAGGTACCTGCTGTCACCAAGGCACAAATCACTGGTGATGCTTTGTTCCCACTAGATCCTGGAATGAGGATACCCTGTTTCTCTTCTAGCCTAGGGGGAAAGATGCATTTGGGATGGGGAAACCATGGTTGTAATGCAAGTTCTCTCAGTGAATGTTTGTGTGCCTTTGAGTACAGCAATCATGCACTTCCTTTTAGTGTAAAATGAACAAAATATTATAATTCCTGTTATTGTTTCTGGATAACTGTGCCTTTACATTGAATGCGTTTGAGGATGGATATGTTATTCATTTGTTTATTTCTTCACTTATAAGTTACTTCTAGGCATTGCTTCAGTAAATCACTTACTGTGCACTCTTTCCCCAGGAAGACATTGAACTTTTTGACACACTGTTCACCAGTAAGAGGTATTGCCCTATGGGTCATAATAATAAACACAAGCATGTCACAAAGTTTGTCAGTTGCAAAGATCTTGTTATTGGTAGCCATCCTGATTGTCAGTTGAGATGGCTCCGTAGCACTGAGCATTTAGGATGTAGCTCAAAGTTGAGAGTGAAGAATCAGGCTAAGGTCATTCCAGGAACACAAGACCTTAGATGACCTGGGAATTATCCCAAGTGTTTATTCAATCAGGGGTCCCCAGTAACTTGGCATTTTCCAGCTTCATACTTAAGTGATCTAGATGGCTAAAGTTACCTACATGAGATTCCCTTTTACTATACATGAGTGGTAATGAAATGAGGGTGTTAACTAATAAAAAAATTTCAAGATTGGCGTTTTATATTCTAACTTGCATTGTCAATTTGTATGACCTTTGGTAATTCTATTAATCACTCAGATTTCTTCATCTGTGAAATACAGGTTCGAACTAGATAAAATCTATTTCCCTGTGGCCCAATGGCTATACATTGGCTCAAACATTTCCTGATCACTGGTTGTGGTTTTCACTATATTATGAACAGAAGAAAATTAGTGAACTTGAATCTCTATGAAAATTTTTTCTTCTTCATGCCAGAAATGTTCTTAGTCCCGTAAATACAGAATTTCAAAGTGAAAAGAGAGAAAAAAATCCCAACTATCTGAACACCCCCCCCCCAAAAAAAAGGAGAAATAGAATGAGACACTGTGGCTTTTCTGAGAAAGCAAGACTTCTTGTGTACATAATGGATATGTAGTGTAGGTACGTGTGTGTGTCTGTGTATGTAATATATGTGAAGGAACTTTCCACTAATTCTTCTCAGAGAGCTAAAGGTGTTCCTGAAACGTCTTCTTGAGAATAAAATCATGTGGCCGTCCAAAGAGGTCCCTTAGTTAGATTTACGTATTTCACAGAAGACTCTTTCAGTAGTCATTCCATTTTGGTTGGGCTCAGAGATCCCAGATCTCTGGAACTGTGAGAGAAATCTCATCATGGAGTCAACACAGAGCTCACTGGGGGGACTACATACCCTACTGAAATGCAATGTGCTCTTATCTTCTCGAAGCCACGCCATAGGCTGTTCAATTAAGCCCCCATATCTGCTGCTGTATCTGTTAGCCATTTTTACAATAATGTACATAACTCCAAAATTCAGAGTCTTAAAGCAATAAATTATTTTCTTATAAATGTGTGAATTGACAATTTAGACTGAGCCTGGCTGAGCTCACTGTTACGTCTAAAGATCAGTTGGCTCTTGACTGGTGTAGAATGCCCTTTTCTTGGGTAACTAAAAATACTCAGCTCTCCCTTATCTGCCTCATCCTCCAGCAGCCTAGGTCAGGCATACATTCATGGCAGTCCCAGAGGAAGAAGAGTAAGACCTAAAACACAAAAACATCTTTTAAACTTCTGCTTCTATTATAACTTGCATAGCAAACTGGCCAAAGTAAGTCTCACTTTCCTACCATATTACACCACAATATATTATACATATATTGTGTGTATCTATATGTGTATATATGTATTATATATGTATTATGTATGCACGCAATATATACATATTCCACAATAGCAGGGGCTAGCTGAGAAAAAATAATATAACATGATATATCATATATTATATAACATTTATCTACATGTGTATTTTATACATTTATTATGTTATAGATTATATTATGGATTCATTTTTAAAATTATTTTTAATAGATTTTCCCAACCTCTCCCTATTTCTCCTACCAACCCCAGCCTCTTGCAACCACTATTATACTCTATTTCTGAGTTCAACTTTTAAAAAAATATTCTACATATAAGTGATACCATGAAGTTAATTTCCATTTCAAAAGATAAAAAATATGAACGAACAAACAGTTTAGTTATCATGCCTGTTCTTAACAAAACTATTTCTAACATCCTAATCTATAAATCAAAGAACTTTTATCTTCAGATATTTTTTAAATGATTTATAAATGATTCCAACCCAGTTATAAAGTCTGTTACAATGGACATTTTTCACTCTAATTGCTATTATACTTACCCTATTTCATGACTGTATATGAAGGAAAGCTATATCGTGTTTCCCCAAGAATAAGACCTAGCCAGACAATCAGCTCTAACGTGTCTTTTGGAGCAAAAATTAATACAATTAATAATATAATATTATTATGTAATATAATATATAATTATATAATATAATACAATATAATATAATATAAATATTCTTTTGTCCTTGTGAAATATTACCTGTCATAATCAGAAACCTAAAAAAAAACAGAAAAGAGATTCGACTTTAAGCAAAGTGTTTGAAAACATGAAATGAGAGGGAAAGGAGACAGAAAAGGATGTGTAGGCTCCAGTATTACCATGAAACATTGTGTGTAACAACACTTGTCTAGTCTCATATAAGGAAAGAAAGCCCTGTCGGCGTTTTAATTGAAATATCTTTTCTTCATTTGGGAAAGAAAACATAGGTAATGTATTTTTTTATGTAAATCTAAATCTGGAAATAAATTTACATGGCCAAAAATTTCTGGAGAATAATTGAACAACTTTTATTAGGAGGAAAGAGGCTATCTTCAACACATGTAGTGGCTCAACTTAGTCTATGCAAGTGTGAGCAGGATATGATCTGACGGCTTGACCCATCCCTTGTCACCAAACCAACTTCCTGTTCTGAGACAGCTGCATTGCCCCTCTCTAACAAGTCTAGGTGGAGCTTTACACAAAACTCAATAAGACTAATCATAAGCTCAGAGCAGATTTTTTCCTAGAGGCAGAGGAAAAAATCTCAGCATGTGATGGGTACTAACGTACTCTGTCTTCCATGATAGGGACAGTTGCTGACTGTGAGGCTGGGGACAGTCTAGGATTCAGGGTAGATAGTGGGGAGGGGCAGAGGCGATGAACAATGGCCAAATGTGACAACCACTTCAGGAAAATCTGAAAGAAGGGAATAGGAACCAGATTTTGACTCCTTTTGCCTTCACTGAAGATTTAATTCCTTCCCTGGAAGATCTTGGTAACTCCCTTACAGGTCAGCTCTGTGGATCAGTCTTGTTCTTTCTTTTGTCTAGAGGATCCGGCATATACCAGAAGGTCATTCAATTCCAACCAACAACATCTAGGCATGAGGGTGGGATTGTGGAACTAGACAATTCATATGATACCAGGATTGCATATTATGTATTGTATTGGTACGAAAGGCTTCCCAGTAGTGAGATGATTTTCTTAATTTTTCAGCACAAAAATGCAGAAACCAATGCAACACACTGTTAATATTCTGTGAACTTCCAGAAAGCAATTAAAACTATTAGGCTTATCACATCACCATCATAGCTAGAAGACTGCAACATATTTCTATATTTCTGTTGTCCCAGACAGCCCGCTACAAAGAAAAGAAAAGGAAAAAAAAAAAAGATGGAAGAGATAAGAGACTCACAAAATGCCCAGAACTCAATCTGAGGCAAAGGTCTACTCTCATATTCTCAGGGAAGACTTACTTACAAACCTTACCCAGACATTTCTTAGTAGCTAATTCTTGATGTGTGTAAGCTGAGATCTACAAAGGAAGCTGTGGAATTCATTCTGAGAAGCCCTCCCTCACTGTTGGTTTGGAGACCACATAGGATCACGTGTAAAAGCCATATCCTCAGATATCAGTATATTTCTTCCCATGGAGTATGCCATAAATAAAGCAACATATGAAAAATAGTATTTTTAAATTATGCTTGATTATTCCAGAATTTATACCTGCTCAACTCAATCTTTTGGGGAACATAGTTCTTTTGGGTTCCTGCACCTAATTTCAACATGTGTGTGGTGGGGGGAGGCTTCCCCCACATTCCAAGCATCCTCCAGACCCCAGCTGGACATCCTACAATTCAACTCAATTCTGACCTTATCTACCTGGAGATCGCATCACGTCCCACAGGCTGAGGGCTGTCCTACAAGCCTGTCTCCCACCCCCACTTCAGATACCAGTCACGAGCTCAGGTTGTTACCTGTGCTTCTGACCCACCAGCTTTATGTTGGAGTTTGCTACAATGCCCTACAACTCAGGACGACAGTCATAAATCCAGTTCACTACCTGAATTTCTGGCCGTTTAGCTATAAATCAGTGGCACCCATGACACACTCCTTGGTTCAATTAATTTGCTTTTTTAAAAAAGGGGTTTGGTACCCAATAGAAGTCAAAATATAGTTATTCAAGAAGCTAAATTTTCAGTGGCTCATGAAGCAATAAGTTTGCTTTAAGAAAACATGGATACTTAAGTTAAGGGTTGATTTATTGCAGAACCTTCTATTTTCAGGTATTCTTTTTATTCCTAAAGATGACAGGGCTGGATACCACTGTCAGAGCCATGTTAGGCTAGTGAACCTACTTGTTCTTACTTGTGTTCTATTATCTTCTCTCAATACTTCATCTCCATAGAATTTTAACTTTAAAAATGTTTATTCATATGCTTTTACTCACTAGGTATAATTCTCAAGCAGCTGGTGCAAAGGGATGTTTCTTATTAATATTGTATCTGTCAAAAATTTGTCATAGATGCTGATACAGTAAGTCAGGACCTTCTGGAAGGGTCCATCACAAGTCTAGGGAAAGAAAAATGGTCATACGTGTTTTCCTGAAGTTTCCTGTAGATACACTAGAAATAGAATGTAAATTCTGAAAATGATCCAGTAACCCATCTTTATTGTCGCAACAGTGGTGAGTGGGCAAAAAAAAAGATGTGGTTCAGAGTCCTTCAATCCTGAATGGACTGTTATCAACTGTAGTTATACTTACAGGATTTAAATCATTTCTCTTTGTACCAGAAGGAAGCTGGGAAAGACCCTACTCATAATAGAGATTCTCTCAAGTGTGTGAACCTAGCAACTCTTCACAATGATTAAGTGCACAGTCTACCAGGAAGCTGGACGAATTCTGTTTTCATATGCACCTCATAACATAGCTTCAAAAATATATCAAACATAAATCGGTAGAGTTAATTAGAAGAGTAAAGTAGTAGAATTTTAAAAATCAATAAACAAATATGCAATGATGCAATATTAACACTCAGCTCTCACTAGAAACGTAGAGAAAATATAACTAGCAAAAGTAATACTTTTTATCTAATTTATATACGTAGAACATATTACCACCAAACAACAGAATGCATATTTTTTTATAAACACAAAAGGAATATTTGTCAAATTTGAGTCTCTTCTGGATAAGAAGCCTCAATCAATAAAATAAGACTTTATCGATTTCAAAGAATTTAAATCATTCAGAATATAGTCTGAGATCACAATGGTGTGAAGCGAAAGTTCACTACCAAAAAGATAATTAAACTTCGTTCCTGTACCTTGCTGCATATATTAAAGCATTTTTCAAATGTATTGCTACAGAAAAACACCAAGGCAATGCAGAGGTTTGTAGTGGGGTAGATGTTTCAGTCTCTGAATAGAGCAATGTAACATCCTACTTATGAACTTGACTTCCTGTTTGGGGGTAGAAACACCTGACAACCCCAGGAATTCGTCACTCAGGCACGCAGTGAAGGTCTGGTCTCTGGGCTAAAGTGAGAACAAGAGAAACCAGGACAAGAATTTCTCTTCAACCAGGAGAAGAGTTTCTATCATGCTCTGTCCTGGCCTGCTGTGGGCATTCATGGTCTCCTTTAGCTTCAGTATGTGTGGCCCTAAACATGGGGCCTCAGCTTCCTCTTAGGCTCAAGGAGGGGACTACGAAAGTTGTAACTAGTGGGAATATTAGGAGGGAAGAGAGGGGAGGAAATGAAACACTATCTGATTCTTTTCTTTGTTTTTGTGTTGTAAATTAATCTATTCCTCATGACGCATCTGAGACATTTGTGAGGACAAACCCTGTCTTCCTTTTTCCACAGGCTTCATCATGGCCCAGAAAGTAACCCAAGCTCAGAGGACAATAACAGTGCAGCAAGGAGGAGCTGTGACAATGGTTTGCCAGTATGAAACCAAAAGAACTGTTTATATTTTGTACTGGTACAAACAGCTTCCCAGTGGACAGATGGTTTTCCTCATCTATCAGAACTATAATAAGGGAAATACAAAGAAGAATCGCTACTCTGTGAACTTCCAGAAGGCAAAAAAGTTCATCAGCCTCACCATCTCTCGCTTACAACTGGCAGACTCAGCGAAGTACTTCTGTGCTCTCTGGGATCCCACAGTAATAGAAATAACAGTGGAAGGTTAACAAAAACCTAAGAGTTCCATTAAGGCAGCCACCTGCTCAGAGGCTTAGGAGAAATCCATGAACCACAGACAGGAAGAAGATTGGCACTGTGTGTGGCAGCACAGCTAAGACCTTCTAAGGCAAACTTTCCTTCTATAAAAACTGCCGCGTATTAGAGCTCAATGTATAAAACAACATTGTTCCTTGAGATTCCGGGTAATATGTTTGTATTGTGGGTTAAAATAAATCACAATGTTCCTTTCAAATTGTAGTTTTTTGTTTTGTTTTTTTATTAAGGAATAATTTTGTAATTCTCATCTTGAATTGTTGGATTTTCAGCAGTATTGGAATAGCAGTAGAAACTATCCATGTCTCTCTTCCAATATCTTGGTGATTTTAACAGTTCTTATAAATATAATAATGCATTTTATTATTTTATATACTTACGTATATACATATTGTATAAAAACAAATTTTATAAACACACGAATTTATTTTTCTGAGCTTTTCATAGTCAAATCTGAGATTATTTACACATTCAAAATAAAATTTTGAGTCTGCTCAAGGGGAAATTCTAGAAACCACAGTTATTATGTGGGTGAAAGGTTTGACAACTTTAAGTGCCCTCAAGCTCCCAGCACACCTTGACCACTGCATAAAGCCTCCCATTTCAATCCTGCCTAGACCTGCTCGTTGTTGAAGGAAAGGTCTGCATACAGTGCTGGTGCTGAGTGAGTTAGAAGAACCTCAGTCCAACCAGCACTGACCTCAGCAAGAGGGTCTAGATACTCTCAGCCATCCTCCTGTCATGAGCGACGTGGTCATGGCAAGACTGGCTCACTGCATGTTTTTAATACATAAATATATGATTCTTACAAAAATCAAATAGATAAGAAGGCAACCAATTTTTTGAAAGTTCTGTACGGTCAAAAGAAGCGTTGGCTAAAACAAACTGTGATCATTAGAGATTCAAAAAGATTTTGGCTCTTAAGAAACTCAGGTAGAGAATAAGCTCAGTAAACGATTTATCCTCCAGGGAAGGCAAAGTCCTTAACATGTGGCCAAGAGATAATGGAGGAAAACTATCCCAGAGGGCTAAGCCAGAGAATGTGGAAAACAAGGAGCAAAAGAGCTCCTTGTAGACAGTACAATTTCATCGAAACAGGGAAAGGAATGTCATAACGAGTGCCTCCCGGTATGGCAGACTTGCTTCAGATCAACACTGTCTCTCTTCATTCTTATGTAGCAAGAAGGCAATCTTCTACAATGTACTCCCGAACTCTTCCATAATGATTTATTGAATGCCTGGAGGAGACAGTTTATTTCTTTTAGTTTATTTGCTTATTTTCTGCTTATTTGCCTCTTATGGATCTTGCCTCGAAAGGATCTACATCAACACCTGGAGAAAACTACAGGATATCAATCAGAGACCATGCCTTTGATCAGAAGGAGTCACTGAAAGTGGATCCTAAGTTGTCTCCCTTGCAGAAGTATCACCAGAGGCTCACGGGATGTTCCAAGAGAAAACTCAACCCGGGGCAGCGGTGACTGGGTTCTTCTTTTCACAGAAGAAAGAATACAAGAGCAAGACAGGTGCAGGAAAGTGAAAGAGATTTATTGAAAACCAAAGTACACACTTGAAAGTAAAGTGCGGAGGATCTCAGAGAACAACAGTCACAGAGGAAGTCACCGTCAGGGGTTTGTACGCCTCCTAGGGTGGGAATTGGTGACATCCCATTGACATGGTTCATTCATCTCCTACCCTTAAGCAGGACCCTCTGTTTCATGCTTTCCATTCTTATTTAATTCCACAGAACTCTCATGTCATCATGTGCATGATGGAAGTAATAATAACCACAATGTAAATGAGATTATAATGACATTATAATTAGCTAAAGGTCTGGTCACGGTCATAGGATTCAGCCCAGTTGGATGAAACTGGTTCTTGTTTTTCTCCTGCTGCAGGTACTGGATACAGTCACTTGTTACTTGTGTAACCAGTGAGGCGCCTCATCTTGTACCCTGGACGGGGTTATGAGTTTCCTAGGCTACCTATCCTGTCTCAGAAGGAGTCCTGTCTGCTGCCTGGGGAGAAGAAAGAAAATGAATTCTCAGTTATGAGTCACAGGCTGACTGCGGAGCACGCAACTACTGTTCATTAACATCCAGTTCCCTTCTCCTTCCAGCCACCAGGAGAACTGCACGCCTTCTGAAGAGACGTGGCCATCGGACTTGCTTGGGCTGAAAAAGTATGAGTATAAACAGCATCTGCCATTTCATGACAGAGACATTTAATTGCATAGCTTAATTTCAATCTCTGCTTTTTCAGCTGTCGTGATTGTTGAATTGTGTATAGATATGAAGGTTCAAAGGTCAGTCATCACACATAATAAACTGACCGGAGCATCACCTTGATTCATGTATGTATGTGTAAGAAAGGTATGTGCAAGAAATAAACAACTGTTTCTTTTAAACACGGAGATTTTGGAGTTGATTATTATCATAGTATAAACTATCGTAATCCAACTGGTGCAACAAATTTACTTAAATACAGGAAAGAAAAAGGAAACATTTTACAAGGACAGAATAATCATCATACTAAAACTTGAATTAAGAATTTTTTTTTAAATATAGTATTATCATATCTATTGTAAATAGTGCTGCAGTGAACATAGTGGGGCATATATCTTTTCAAATTAGTGTTTTGGATTTCTTTGGATAACTAACCTGGAATGGAATGCTGGGTGATAAGGTAGCTCTATTTTTTCATTTTTTGAGGAACCTCTATACTGTTTTCTACAGTGGCTA
The DNA here is from genome assembly GCF_004115265.2 of Rhinolophus ferrumequinum. Classification (NCBI taxonomy): domain Eukaryota; kingdom Metazoa; phylum Chordata; class Mammalia; order Chiroptera; family Rhinolophidae; genus Rhinolophus; species Rhinolophus ferrumequinum. Next base: position 72,923,242 of record NC_046289.1, read on the forward strand.
CACCAATGTGCAATTCGACTAACACTGCACAAGGAGTCCCTTTTCTCCACATCCCTCCAACACTTGTTTGTTGATATATCGATGATGGACATTTTGACAGGTGTGAGATGATATCCCATTGTGGTTTTAATTTGCACTTCTCTGATGATTAGTGACTAAAGCGTCCTCGCGATATAAAGTATAGTACGGGGAATATAGTCAATATTGTAAAAACTATGTATTGTCACATGGGTACTAGACTTATGTGGGGATTGCCTCATAAATTTATACATGTCTAATAAGTATGCACTACTGTAACTAATGTAAAATTATATTGAATGCCAACTATAATTTTAAAAAGTAAAACAATATTCATGGGGATATATAGTACAATAGGGAATATAGGCAATAATATTCTAATAATTATGTATAGTCTCAGATAAATAATACACTGATTGAGGTGATCACTTTGTGAGTTATATAAATGTCTACCACTATGTTGTTCTGTACACCTGAAACTGATTTTTAAAAAGTAACTGGAATTAGTAAAATAAATAAATGAATGAACAAATGAATTAATGAATGAATAAATATAACCAATGGACATAGGTTCAAAATTTCTAAACAAAATATTAGCAAATTGAATTAGCAGATTTTATGAAAGGATAAGATATCACAACCAAGTTGGGTTTATGTAATCTCTATTTAACATTCTAAATCAATCGAAGAAATAATCAACAGGAATAAAAATGTCATTTAATCATCTCAATAGTGAAGTGTACTTGATGTATAATAAAAATTAAGTCATATTTAAAAAATAAATTATTAGCAATTCAAAGGTAAGAGAACTTCCTCATTCTGGTAAAGAATAAATGCTATAAACACCATCTCTTCATCAGAATCACAGGAAAATGCTACTTCACAAATATAGCTACTAAAATGGCTTAATCAGAAAGACAGAAAATAAAAAGAGTCGGTGAAACTATAAAGAAATGAAATCTCCTTACACTTCTATGAGTGTGTAAAATGGTGCAGCCAAAGTGAAAAATTGTCTGAAAGTTCTTCAAAATATGACACATAAAGTTATCAAATGATCCAGCAATTCCAGTCTTATGTATACACCTGAGAAAAATGACAACATATGAGCACACAAAAACTTGTCCATGAATGCTCACAGTCGAAAGGTAAAAACAACCCATATTAGCATCAATTGATGAACTGATAAATAAAAAATGGCAAATCCATACTGTCAACTACTATTGGGCATTAAAAAGTAATGAAGTACTGAGACATGCTAAAACATGGATGAACTCTAAAAACGTTATGGTAAATAAAAAAGCCAGTTCCAGGAGGCCACATATTGTATAATTCCATTTATAATTAATGTCCAGAATAACAAAAAATCTATATTTATGGTGGCAAAGACATGGAATAAACCAAAGTGTCCATCGATAGATGATTGAATAAAAAAGATGTGGTATATATATTCTTTTCTGCCATAAGAAAAGATGAAATAATGACATTTGCAACAACATGGATGGATCTTGTGATTATTATGCTAGGAGAAATAAGTCAGACAGAAATAGTAGAGAACCATATGATTTCACTGTTAAGTGGTATATAAAACTGAAAGCAAAAAAGGAACAAGACAAACAAATGAGGAAACAAAAACCCAGGACACACACAATAGTTTAGTGGTTACCAGAGGGTAAGGGGCAAAAGGGATGGTGGATGTATGTAAAAGGGATCAAATATACGGTGATGGAAGGAGAATTGACGTACAATGTGATACATAGATGATGCATTACAGAATTGTACCCCTGAAACCTATGTAACTTTACTATGTAACTTTACTATGTAACTTTACTAACAATTGTCACCCCAATAAACTTTAATTTTAAAAAAAGTGAAAAAGAAAATCTATAAAGACTGCAATGGTCTGAATGTTTCTGTCACCCCAAAATTTATTACTTAAATCCTAAATCTCAAAGGTGATTGTGATAAGAGGTGAGGCTGTTGGGATTAGTGTTCTTAAAAGGGGGTCCAGAGAGTTCCCTGTCCCCTTCCACAGTGTGAGGGCGCAGCAAGAAGTCACCATCTAGGAACCAGACAGTGCACGTTCACTACACACCAAATCAGCCGGTGCCTTGATCTTCAACTTCTCAGCCTCCAGAACTGTGAGAAATAATTTCTATTATTTAGAAGCTACCCAGTCTACGGTAGCTTGTTATAGCGGCCTGAATGGACTAAGTGATAAAGTAGATGAGTGGTTACATATTAATAGAAGGACTTTCGTGAGGGGAAATGGTGAGTAACTGCTGATGGGTACGGGTTCCTTTTTGGGGTCATGAAATATCCTAACATGGATGGAGTGATGGTTGCACAACTCTGTGAATATACAAAAGGCCTTTGAATTGTAGGCTTTAAATGGGTGAATTGTACGATATGTGAGTTATATTCCAACAAGAATATAATAAAAAAACACAAAACCAAAAAGTTCCACAATGTTCATTGTTTCCTGGGCTCAGTCTGGATTCTCCACACCATCTGAATCATACAGTAACAAACACTAGATCAAAAGTTGTAATATTGGTCTGACTTTTGTATTACAAAACTGGACAACATAATGACTCTTACCTTTCATATTTCTTTTAGCAATCCCAATATTTCTTTCATTTATATATTTACACCAGCCTGAATTACTATTATGACTTTGTAATCAGGCACATACTAGATCTACTGTGAAGATGTATTATATTAATTATAACTGCATGACCACCAGGACATACACTGCCATATTCTCATAACCAGGCGTGCTTTACCCTAGATTTATGAATTTTTCTTTATTGGAAAGATGGGGAGTGAGAGTTCTTCTGCTGTCTATTGGAATTTTGCCCATAGGTATAATTCTGCATTTATCTTCACTGCTGGATACTTTTGTTCCATGTGTTTTCCAGAAAATTGGAAGCTGTTATTTGGCATAATTTTGAGAGTCCTTCCATATAATATCTCCCAATAAATATTAATTAACACATTCACCTAACAAATTATTATTAAGTGCTCAGTCTCTGCCAAATCCTATGCTAAGCAATGAATAATGTGAGTTTCAGGGACTGTCTTCAAATGTTCAGAAAACAAGATACAAGGAAAGCTAAAGGAATTTGATCGAGGTGGATTTTAGAAATACTTCTGTAAGCAAAACAGCACAAAATACTTCTAAAATCCCAAATTGACTAAAAAGAATCAACTCTTTAGAGTATTGTGCTAGAAAGCTCTTCACTGAGTCTTGCCACTAGAGGGAGGAAAGTAGCAGGTATGAGAGATCTATCCTTAGACTTGAAACACAAACCCTGAAAGATTGCTGACTAGTGGTTCCTAGTTGTAAGAGTCACATGTACAGTCACAAGAGGGGGCTGTTACAGAGGCAAACCCAAGCTCCTTCCATGGTGAGGCTGAGGTCATCACTAACATGTGTAAGGACTTACTTCCATTCACTATGTACTTCATATTGTCACACTAGGCTTCAAGGACATGAGTGAGCCCCTTCCCAAATGCTGAGCAGAGTGATTGATAGTTTAATTTTAAATGGCCAAATATTTCCTCTTATAGTGAAGTAATAAGCTTAGTTATCATAGCAGAGGAGGATGAATAATTTTAATTTTATTCTATCCCATTTTGTTACCAAAAAATTGTCCATGAATGGTCATAGTCAAAAAGTAGAAACAACCCAAATTAGCATCAACTGATGACCTGATAAATAAAAATAGGTAAATCCATACTATGGACTGTTATTGGGCAATAAAAAGTAATGAAGTACTGAGACACGCTACACACATATGAACCCGAAAACATTATGCTCGATGAAAATGGTTAGTCCGAGAGCTCACATATTCTATAATTCCACTTATAAAAAATGTCCAGAATGAGAAAAACTATAAAGACAGCCATGGTCTGAATGTTTGTGTCACCCCAAAATTTATTAGTTGAATCCTAAATCTCAAGGGTGATGGTGATAAGAGGTGAGTCTGTTGGGATTCCTGCTCTTAAAAGGGGATCCAGAGAGTTCCCTGTCCCCTTCCACAGTGTGAGCGCGCAGCAAGAAGTCACTATCTAGGAACCAGACAGTGCACGTTCACTACACACCAAATCAGCCGGTGCCTTGATCTTGGACTTCTCAGCCTCCAGTACTGTGAGAAATAAATATCTATTGTTTATGAGGTACCCAGTCTATGGTAGTTTGCTATATGGCCAGAATGGACTAAGAGACAAAGTAGAATAGTGGTTACCTTGAAGAAGTTTCATTGGGGGGAAGTGGTGAGTAACTGCTGATGTGTACGGGTTCCTTTTTGGGGTCATGAAATATTCTAACATGGATCGGATGATGATTGAACAACTCTGTGAATATACTAAAGGCCTTGAATTTTATGCTTTAAATGACTTAATTGTATGATATGTGAGTTATATCCCAACACGGATATTATGAAAAAACAAACACACAAAACCAAAAAGTTCCACAATGTTCATTGTTTCCTGGACCAGTCTGGATTCTCTATACCATCTGATTCGTACAATAACAAACACTAGATCAAAAGTTGTAATATTGGTCTGACTTTTGTATTATAGAACCGGACAACATAATGACTCTTACCTTTCATATTTCTTTTAGCAATCCCAATATTTCTTTCATTTATATTTTTATACCAGCCTGAATTACTATTATGTCTTTGTAGTCTGACACAAAGTAGATCCACTTTGAGGAAGTATTAGATTAATTATGACTGTATGACCACCGGGACATACGCTGCCATATTCTCATGAGCAGGCTTGCCTTATCCGAATGTGTGAGTTTTTCTTTTTTGAAAGGTTGGGGAGTGAGAGTTGCTCTCCTGTCTATTGGAATTTTGTACACAGGTATAATTCTGTATTTGTCTTCACTGCTGGACACTTTTGTTCTATTTGTTTTCCAAAAAATTAGAACCTTGTATTTGGCATAATTTTGAGAGAACTTCCATGTACTATGTCCCAATAAATATTAACACATTCACCAAACAAATTATTATTAAGTGCTAAGTCTCTGCCAAATCCTAAGCTAAGCAATGAACAATGTGGGCTTCAGGGACTGTCTTCAAATGTTGTGAAACCAAGACACTAAGGAAAGTAAAAGAAATTTGATTGAGGGGGATTTTAGAACCATTTCTGTGAGCAAAACATCACAGAAACAGTTCTAAAATCCCCTAGTGACTGAAAAGAATTAAGCCTTTAGAGTATTGTGGTAGGAAGCCTTGGCACTGCAGGGAGGGAAGTGATATGAGATATCTAATCTTAGACTGAAAACACAAGCTCTGAAAGATTGCCGACTGATGGTTCCTCGCTGTAAGTTAAGGAGACAGATGTACAGTAACAAGAGGGGGCTGTTACAGAAGCAAACCAAAGTTCATTCCAGGGTGAGGCTGAGGTCATCACTAACATGTGTAAGGACTTACTTTCATTCACTTTGTCACCTTGTACTTCATACTGTCACATTAGGCTTCAATGACATGAGTGAGCCTCTTCCCAAATGCTGAGCAAAGAGCCAACCCCTCAGAGAAGAGAAGATAGAAGTGATTAATAGTTTAATTTCAAATGGCCAAGTATTTGCTGCTATACTGAAGTAATAAGCTTAGTTACTTCAGTAACCAAGCAGAGAAGGATGAATAATTTTAATTTTATTCTATCACATTTTGTTAATAACAACCACTTTTGAGAACAACCAGAGAAATTCATTTCTGTTTTTTCCCATCTCTCTTGTCAAATATCTTCATGTCATTTCCCTTTCCAAATCTTCTCTTCGCATCCTTCCTTCTTTTCTCCTTAGTGTCCCCAGTGCATATCACCCCTAGGCCTGGGCATGGAGATGAGCAAATATGTGTTTAAATGGGGCTCAAGTGGAATAGGAATAAGTACATTTGAAGTCATTCGTTCCTGTATCAGTTCAGAGGCATCCAACCATGTCCATGAGAAGATGGTAAGACATCATTCCAGGAGCCAATGGGGGAGACCTGAGCAACAGGTGACCTGACTCTTCAACTGGGTTTGAATTTTATCTTTTCCTGTCAGGCTGAGCACAGCAGTATCAGACAACTGTGAAGTTATTTTTGTCATATAGATTGCAAATATTTTCTTCCACAATATCACTGGATTTTTAAACTGAGATCATAGTAATTTTTTTTTTCGACCAGAGAAATGTTACTAACATTAGAAGTTAGACGTTATATTACTGCTCTTGAGACTTATTGCTCTGGCTGGAAATATGGCTAGAAATTCTCTTCTCTCCTCATATGCCAGGGATCAACATATGTTTTTTGGATTAAAGGACATTTCATACCAGCTCAATGGTGGGTTTTGCCATGTACCCCAAATGAGGGACGATTAATCACCTGTGGGTGGTTTTACTTATTCTGACTCAGTCAGACATAAACTATTTTAGTTTTAATGTTGAAAACTTCAGGATAAACTCACTGAATTAAAGTTGCACAGTGGAAAAAACTTTGTTACCCTCTTTCTCAGTTGATGTTTAATCCTGTGGGTGGTAGCAAACTCAACACAGAGACTGCTCTGTCTTCAGCAAATGTTTGCCTGGGGAAACCCCATTGAAAGCTTCCTGGTTGAGGCTTGCTAGTGGCTGCTGTGCTGTGGCTGGGATATCCTTCAATCTATGAATGCAGAAACTGAGTTAAGTTTGCACTTCAACTATGAAATCAGTGACAGGAATAACAATTCTCCTGACCTTGGGTAAGTGATCTGGGTCTGAGAAAGGATACTTTCATGTCTATCTACTGCTTCTGATTCTCCCACTGTACTTTACCAATCTGACAGAAAGAAGTTGCATCTGAGTGTTTCTATGCGTTTCTCTAGAGTGTCTAAGAGTAACTGTGAGAAGTGTATTATACCCACTCCTCACAAAGATCCTCTGAGCCTCACAGCTCTCAGGCTGTAAGAAATTTGGGATCAATTGATTCCAGTGGTCTTAGAATATAGCAGTATATCTTTGGCCTTGGGGCTGTTGATAGTTCAGTAATAGATACCGGTAATATTTCCATTATCCTGTGCAACACACATGAACATGCTCAAGTATGGTGTATGGCCAAAAAGGAGAGTTTCAGGAGTGCTTATGAACTTGAACTTAGATGCACCCAGATGTGATGATCTCGAGCTAATCTATTGTTTCTCACACCCTCAGGTATTATGGGCGATGCTAAGTCCACACAGCCAGATGCAATGGAGAGTACTGAAGGAAAACCCGTGCACCTGCCCTGTAACCACTCTGAAATCACTGGAAGTGAGTACATAATCTGGTATCGACAGACTCCCCACCAGGGTCCGGAGCATGTGATTGAAAGTGTAAGAGACAATAAGACCAATGGAATGGCCACGCTGATCATCCCAACAGACAGAAAGTCCAGTACCTTGATCCTGCCCCAGGTTACCCTGAGAGACGCTGCTGTGTACTACTGCGTCGTGAGAGACCCACAGTGCGAGGGATGGGGCTGCACCTGTTCAATATCTCCCTGGGGGGGAAGGGAAGCTGCAGCAGCATCTAAGGAGGCCAGTGCATGAGACTGAGGAGAAGCTCAACAGAACAAGAAGAAAAGTAAAGGCGCAACATAGGAATCAGAAATAAAGAGAAGATAGTGAGGAAATCAAGGACCAAACAATGAAAGGAGAACTAAGATGAGGAAGAAGCACTTACATTATTGAAAGGACTAAAAAGCCTGCAAGGAAACCAAAAGCGGCGATTGTAACCTGCAATGAAAGGGAAAGAAAATGAGGATTTTGTTTTAATCAAATCTTCCTTTTTAAGCAGATCACGCTAACGGAGGTGACAACAACCACTGGTTGTCCCCAAAACTTGCTTCCTTTGGACCCAGGGAAGTACCCAGGCTCTGGTTATTGCGTCATATTAGTTATTCCAACTGCTCAAAAATTGAAATGAATTTCAGAAACTAATGTATTTCACCTTATGAAAAATATGGAAATTTTCTTTATTGCTTATATGTAGCACACACACTTCGGGTAGAGATGATTTGGGTGAAGGAGTAAAATGGGCAAATATGTGGATATTAATTTAGTTTTTAAATTTATGTTGTAATATATCTATTATTGCACAAAAATACAACACACATCCTTTTTCATTGTAAAAGGCCCAAGATATTTAAATAAAACCTTCCAACATCTTAGAAAATGGACGCAAGATATTACATAAGTATGAAGAGTAAAAAAGTGGAAGTTAAAAACCGATTGCACCACCTCCATTAGATTTCTCTTCAGGTCCTATAATAACTGAATGTGACATTTTGGAGTGTCCTGGAAATCACATTTCTTTTCATTTCCAAGGATACGCATATAAATATCTAATTTTTTTTACATAAACTGGATCATATGTGTGTATTTTTCTGAAACTTGTTTTTACTTAATTACAAAAATTTTTAGAGATATTTCTTATTGTTAGGAGTGAAATTCCTGGGTCAAAGGATATGCCTGTCTTGTATTTTTATAGATCATGAAAGGTTTCCTTCCAAAATGGCTCTAAAATTCGACACTGCCAACAACAGGATATGAAAAACCTATTTCGCTGCATCCTGGTTTATACTATTAACTATCTTTTTATATTTTAGATAAGTCGACAGTATTTTGTTGGTTTTTGTTCCCATTTTCCTGATGACCAGGGCACTTGACCAACTTGCCCCTCCATGTCATTATCATAGATTGTCTTTCTCTTGTTTATTTATATAAATTATTTTCACAACATGTATACTACTCTGCCTGTTATATATGTTGTACATACTTTCTCGAAATACATTTTGTCATTTAATTTGTCATTAAATTTGTTTATTCCACTGTTATGAGGGATAGTTTAATTTTCATATGGTCACATCTAAGCCTTCCCATTCCATGTTGATAAATCTGAATTCCCACATTTTCTTCTAATCAAAGGCATTCATGTAGTCAGCCTGAGGGAGGGACTTGGGAGCTGTCCTAGGGTTTACATATTTGACAAGGTGAGAGAAGATCTTGGTCAAAATGATAGGCTCCCACATTCTGCATTTGACCTGTAAAATGCTGTAAATTTTAAAATCAAAGACTAACAGACTCGTTAATTCAAAAAAACCTTACTGTTATGCAACTAATTGTGTCACCCTTCCCCCAAACACACACACACAAATTCTTATTTTGCGTGTGTTGCAGTTCCAACCCCCATACTTCAGAATGAGACCTGCTTTTGAAATAGGGTCTTTACAAGATAATTAAGTTCAAATCAGATGATTATGGTGGGTCCTGATTCCATATATTAACAAGAAATGATTACAATGGAAATTAATATATATATATATATATATAATTTATAATAGTATCAAAAATATGATATTGAGGGGTAAATTTGATAAATGATTTGATAAATGTGCAAGACATGTAGACTGAAAGATACAAAACAATTCTGAAATTTCAAATCTAAATAACGGAGAATTACTGTGTTGTGGATTGGAAGACTCATAGTAATGTTAATTCTTTCCAAATTGATTTCTAGAATCAATGTAATCCCAATAAAGACCTTATCAGAAATTTCTGTAGATATTCACAAAAGAATTCTAAGATTCATCTATGAAAATCCAAATGGACAATGTAAGCAAAATAGAACTCAAAGGGATAACAAATTTCAAAACCTGAAACTACTGATACTGTTTTTATGAAGATACAGTACTTGAGAAACTATGGTACTTATGTAAAGGTAGACAAATATAACTTTGGAACTGAATAAAAGGCCCAGAAATAGACCCACACATATAAGATCAGTAATTTTCAACAAAAGTACCATAGCAATTCAAGGCAGAAATGATAATCTTTTCAACAAACCATGCTTAAACACTTGGACAGCCATATTCAATAATACAAACCTCAAACTTTAGTTCACACCATATTAAAAAATTAACTCAGAATAGATCATAGACCTAAATGCAAGGGCTAAAACTATGTCCTTCTGGAATAAAATATTGAAGCAAATCTTGCATATCTTGGTTTGGCAAAGACTTGTTAATTGTGACACAAAGAATGCAACACATAACGTCTTAAAAATCAATACAAATTAAGAATACAACTACGATATGATCCAGCAATCCCACTTCTGCGTATACATACAGTCAAAGAAATGGAAATCAGGATCTTTTAGATATCTGCATTTCCATGTTCATGGCAACATTATTCACACTTAGCCAAGACAAAGAAGCAACCTCAATGTCCATCCACAGATGAATGCATTTTTTAAAATGTGGTATTTACATACAGTGAAATATTATTCAACCTTAAAAAGAAGGAAATCTTGCCATTCCTGATAACATGCATGAACCTGGAGGACATTGTGCTAAGTGAAATAAGCCAGACACGGAAGAACAAATACAGATCCTTTTTAATGAGGAATCTGAAATAGCCAAACTCATAGAGGCAGAGGAAGGATAGAATGGTGGTTACTAGGAGCCAGGAAGGGGCAGGGGATGGGGAAGTATTGGTGACAGGGTACAAAGTTCCAGTTCTGCAAGAGAATAAATCTTTGAGATCTTCTCCACATTGTAGTGCAATAGTTAACAATATTGTATTGTATACTTTAAAATTGCTAAGAGAGTAGATCTTATGGTAAGTGTTCCTACCACAAAAAGATAAATAAATAAAAATTAAGAAATAAGGAGAGCAGGAGGAAACTTCTGGAGGTGACGGATATGTTTATGGCATTGATTGTCATGATGGTTTCACAAGTGTATACCTATTGCCAAAGTCACATCAACTTTTATACATTAAATATGTACATCTTTTTTATGTCAATATTCCTTAATAAGTATTATTTTTAATCAATACACTCAATTTCATAAAATTAAAGTGATTGCTCTTTAAAAGATACTGCCAGGAAAATAGAAACAAAAGTCAGAAAATGGGAGAAAAACTTTGCAAAATATATATTCAACAAAAGATGTGTGTCTATAATAAACTTAAAAAAAAACTCTTGCAACTTAATAATAAAACACCCACTTTTTTTAATGGGCAATAAATTTGAACACATACTTCACCAAAAAAAAAAATTTTATGATAAATAATCACTTCAAAAAATACTCGGTGTCATTAGGCATAAGGGAAATGCATTAAAACAATAAGATACCACTATGTACCTGCTAGAATGGCTAAAATAAACATGACCAACCATTCCAAACATTGGCAAGATTTGGAGACACTGGAACTCTCAGACACTGCTATTGGGAATGTCAATGATCACTCAGAAACAGTTTCATGTTTCTTAAAAAGTTAAACGTGCACATTTCACAAACACAAGCCATCCCACTCCTAGGTATTAACCCCAAAAAAAGAAAAGCTATGTCCATGCAAACACCAATACACGAATGTTCGTAAGAGCTTGGAAAATAGTGACTGGAAATAACCCCAAAGTCCATCAACAGGTGAATGGATAAATAAGTTGTGCTATAGCTACACAACGGAATACTACTCAGCAATGAAAAGGAATGAACTACTGATAAATACAACACATGGATAAATCTCAAAATCAATATGAGGAAAGAAACCATACAAGACAGAATATACACTCCAGGATTCTGTTTACATAAAACTCTAAAACTGCAAACTAATCTATAGTAAGAGAAGGCAGATCAGCGATTGCTTAGAGCTGAATAAGGATTGGAAGGATGAGGCAGGAAGGTATAGGAGGGATTCAAAAGGAGCACAAGGAATAGGGCCACAAGGGAAGTTTCAGGGTAGTGCATATGCTCATTATCTTGATTGTGGCACTGATTTCACATTTGTATGCCCATGTCAAAAATGATCAAATTGTAGTTGTTAAATGCATGCAGTTTGTTATATGTTAAGTATGCTTCAATAAAGCAGTTGTTTTTAAAAGATGGAACTTAAAGGCAGACAGAGCTAAATGTTGAAAAACAATCACTCTGCATTACAGACAGTAGAATTTTTCACTTTCTCCTAATTACAGAGGGGAAACTATTTCAAGCATGCAAGGGCAACAAAATATTTTATGTATCTCATAATAAATAGCCCACTTTCACAATAAATAGATATGCCAAATATATAAATGAGTTCTAGAAAAGTCATCCAATATTCATCATTTTTCAGTCTGGCCAAAGTTTGGCAGTGTTTACAAACTATTTGAGTTAGATTTGTGCTGTTTTGGAAAAATGGGAACCAGGTCTGGTATCTGTTTGCTGCAGTCTTCTGCACCAATGAGAGACCACTGAACTGAAGTAACCTCAGCTGGGAGAATGATCCAAGACTAGATAAACACTGTGCATGCCTGCTTCCATGAACACATTTAAATTACAACTAAATTATAGGACAATCAACCTGGAGAACTATCTGAAGTATAGCTGAACAGAAGTTTATTGTAACTAAGGATATAAAGAAGAAGCAACGTTGAGACTGGTAGGAGGGACAGAGAGGCAAAACGGACAGACCCCAAACCTCTCTGTGGCAGATGAAATTTAGGAGGAATATCTCAGCCATGGAGGTTCACCTGGAGGAGCAAAGGACCTCAGCCTCACACCAGGCTCCCCAGCCAGGAATACTGGTGCTAGGAAGAGGAGCCTCCACAACCTGTGGCTGTGAAAAACAGTGGGGATTCTGACCCTCGGGGTGGGACAGAGGTGGCAGGAAACACAGTTGTACTCTTAGAGGGCCCTAACACACATTCACTCACTCACATGTACTCACCCTGAGCTCTGGCAGAGGGACGTTGATTCCTGGGGCATAAGATACATACAGGGGACAGACATAATGTGTAGCTTCAGGTTGTGAGCTGAAAGATATTTGCCATTTTCACTGTGTGGGGTGCTCTTCCCAAGAAGCTGGCAGGTGGGCACCATCTTTCCATGTTGAGCCCACCCCTTACGTTGATGGAGAAATCTGATTCTGAGTGGCCTGGTGAGCTCGGCTGCTCTGCCCTGCTCAGGCACGGAGATGCTACCCCACCCAATTCCAAGAGACTTATTAGGTGGTTGAACCTTACCGCAACTGGCAACTGAGAACAGGTAGCAGCAGGTGTCTATGTGTCCTGGCTTTTTGCAGAGGTACCCCAGACCTGGTACTCGTGGCAGCCATTCTCTTTTCTTAGTGTGGCCTCTCCCACTCACCTCCAGGTCCAGCACAGACATTAACCAAACATGGATTACTTTGTACCTCCTACCAGGTATTCCCGAGCCAGTAACAGGGAGTGGGTGACAGAGGCCTGCACCAAAGCCGCTCTCAAGTGACCCCAGATCCAACATACTTGGACATTGGCTTCAGACTACAGTAGAGCATTGTCCAATTAGCGTCACAAGGGCACAGCCAAGGGGCAGTCTCAAAAGGCAACAGAGCCCACTGGGTTAGTCCTGCTCCATGTGGTAAGCCACCCAGCACAGCAGCTCATAAGCTATGGACATAGCCAAATCCCACAGCCAATCAGCCTCTGGGTCAATCCTACCCTCTGATGTGCCAAAGGCAATCAAGGCTCAACTATAAGAGAAGGACACACACAACACACATCCTGGATACTCCTGGAGCACCTGGTGCAGGTGACCAGGGAGACTGTGCCAGGACCCCACAGGCACCTACTACATAAGGCCACCGGGAAGGATATAACAGATCTACCTAATACATAGAAACAAACAGAGAGGCAGCCAAAACAAGGAAACAAAGAAATACATCTCAAATGAAAGAACAGGAGTAAATTCCAGAAACAGAACTAAACAAAATGTAGACAAGCAAAAAGGAACAAGAACTCTTCCCATGGGCAAGAGTTCAAAACTCTGGTTATAAGGATGCTCAAAGAATTTAGTGAGTTCCTCAACAAAGACAAAGCAAGCATTAAACAAAGACACAGAAACTATAAAAAATAACCAGTCAGAAGTGAAGAATACTATAACTGAAAATGAAGAATGCACTAGAACAAATCACCAGTGGACTAGTGGATGAAACAGAGGATCGAATCAACGATTTGGAAGACAAGGTAGCAGAAAACATCCAATTGGAACAGAAAAAGCAAAACAGAATTTAAAAAATGAGAATAGTGTGAGACCTCTGGGACAACATCAAGCATAACAACATTTGCATCATAGGGATACCAGAAGGACAAGAGAGAAAGCAAGGGACTGAGAACATATTTGAAGAAACAATAACTGAAAACTTTCTTAATCTGGCAAAGGAAATAGACATACATGCCAGAAAGTACAGACAGTCCCAAACAAGACGTACATAAACAGACCAACACCAAGATACATTGTAATAAAAATGGCAAAGGTTGAAGACAGGGAGAGAAATCTCACAGCAGCAAGAGAAGTATTGCGTCCAGCGCAACACGGGCAGTGAGGGTGCAAGAAGGGGCAGCTTTGGGTTAAGTTTTAAGAAAGAAACATACAGAGACTTAATGCAATTAAATCTCAGAAGGTCAGGGGTCTCACAGTTCTGAAAGACTGGAGCCCAGAATAAAGCCGACTGGAGGTTTTTATTGATAAGTATACAAGGGAGTAGTAGTGTTTTTGGCACAGTCTGTGGGACTCATTTGTCATGTTATAGAAACAACCCAAACCAATTATGTTGATCTTCAAACAGCCGAAGCAGAAAGTCCTTGAGGGGAGGTATGCAACTTTTTTAAGGGACATATATCACATGTTGAAATTGTTTCACAGAGCTGAGCAGAGAGAGCTTAATCTTATCACTCTCAAGACTTTTCTCCCAATTAGGTGAGAGGGAAAAGTCAGAGCTAGCAGCTGTTTTTCCCAGGCAGGGGGGAGGGGAGACAAGGCCCCTTCCCAAATCTTTCTAAGGCAGCTCATCAGGGGTCTCCATGAGGTTCTGCCTGGCTTGAGTTGTCCCCTCACTCCTGTGGGGAATCTTACTCGTCATTGGCTGCAAACCCTCTTTTGGAGACTAAATAGAGAGAAATATACAGTCCCAGAGATGCACAATCTCACAGACTTTTCTTTCCTTAAGGAAAGACATGGGGGGACAGTCTGCTAGGCTGCTGTGTGACAACAGAGAAGGGCAATTAGTAACTTACAAATCAGCTCCCATAAGATTGTCAGCTGATTTCTCAACAGAAACTTTGCAAGCCAGAAAGGATTGGAAGGAAATATTCAAAGTGATAAAAATGGGGATCTACAACCAAGGTTACTTGACACAGCAAATCTATCATTTAGAATTGAAGGAGTGATAATGAGCTTCTCAGCCAAGAAAAAGCAAAAGGAGTTCATTGTCACCAACCAATATCCCAAGGAATCTTAGAGGCACTACTTTAAGAGGGAAAGATAAGATAAAAAAGATGAATAATAAAATGTCAATAACTACATGTCTATCAATAATTACTTTAAATATTTAAATAATTACTACTAAACGCTCCAATCAAAATGTGGGTGGCTTACTGGATAAAGAAAACAAGACCCTTACATGTGTTGCCTACAGGAGACTCTTTTCAAATCAAAAGACACATGCAGACTGAAAGTAGAGGTAGAAAAGATATTTTATGAAAATGAAAAGAAAAACCAAGCTAAAAAGTTGGGGAAGCAATACAGACAAAATAGACTTTAAAACAAAGGATATAACAAGAGACAAAGAAGGACCCAGTAATCGCACTTCTGTGTATTTATCCAAAGAAACCTGAAATGCTACTTCAAGGGGATGTGTTCATCCATATGTTCATTGCAGCATTGTTCACAATGGCCAAGATGTGCAGGCAGCCTAGGTGTCCGTTGATGAAAGTATGGATAAAGAGGAGGTGGTACCTATATACAATAGAATATTGCTCGGCCATGGAAGGTAATGGGTTCTTGCTGTCTGCAGCGGCAGGGGTAGACCTGGAGGGTATTGTGCTGAGTGGAGTATGTCAGACAGAGAAAGACAGATGCAATGTGATTTCATTTATATGTGGAAACTAAACAACAAAATGAACAAACAAACAAAGCAGAAACACATTTATAGATACAAAGAACATTTTGTTGCTTGCTAGATCTGAGGGGGTTTGAGGAGGTAGGTGAAAAACGGGAAGGTATTAAGAAGTACAAATTGGTTGTTACAAAGTAGTCATGGGGATATAGGGTATAGCGGAAGGAATATAATCAATAATATTTTAAAAACTGTGTGTTGTGCCAGATGCGTACTAGATTTATCAGGGTGATAGATGAAAAAGGGTTTGCGGGAGAAGGTGAAAGAGGTGAAGGGATGAAGTACAAATTGGTAGATACAAAATAGTCATAGGATTGTAAAGTAAAGCACAGAAAATATAGTCAACAATATGGTAACTATATGGTAACTATATAAGTCACAGCTACGTATAGTGCCAGGTGAGTACTAGAGGGGATCACTTCTTAAATTAACAAATGTCTAACCACTATGCTGTACACCTGAAATTAATACAAAATAATATAGAATGTTAACTGTAATTGAAAAATTAAAAGAGGGAGAAGGTGCAGGGGAATAAAAGTTTCAAATTTCCAGGTATACAAAAAAATAAGTCATGGGATGTAATGCACAGCATGGGGAATATGGTCAATAATATTGTGATAGCATAGTACGGTGTCAGATGGTTGCCAGACTTATGGCGATCACTTCTTTAGGCATATAAATGTTGAATGACTATGGTGTACACCTGAAACTCATACAATATTGTATGTTAGCTATATTTTTTAATGAAAACCTTTCTAAAAAATAAAGTAACTTCAGCTAGAGAAGCCCATTCAAAAAACCCTGATTTGGGTTTTCTGAGGAACCAAGTGATGGAGTCTCTGCGGCAAGTTCATAGGGATATTGGAGTTGGAGGCAGCCTGTGTGTGCGCAATTAGGGTAGGAGAGTCGGGAGAGGATGACACCTTCCGGAGGGTAGGAACTGGGTCATCGTCTGTCCTGGGAAAGCCCTTCTGAGAGCCATGTACGTACTGGAATAAGCGACAGTATTCTGTGTTGATGTGACAATGTTGCTGCCTGTGGGAAGTGAGAAGGGGGAGAGAAAAACCATCAGTACTGCGAGCAGGAAGATCTTATAGGGGTCTCCTGTGGATTTTTTACTTTGTCTTTTTGAACAGGGGTCAATAGCCAAGAACTGGAGCAGAGTCCACAGTCCCTGAACATCCAAATGATCCAAGAGGGAAAAGATTTCAGCACAAACTGCAATTCATCGAACAGTGTACATGCCTTCCACTGGTGCAGGCAAAAGCATAGCAAAGGTCTGATCTCCTGTGATGTTACGGAACAATGGGGAAGAAAGGAGTCATGAAAACAATGACTGCCAAGTTCAATAGAAAAAGCAGCAAAGTATCCTGCATGTCACAGCCCCCCAGTCCAGCCACTCAGACATCTAGCTGTGTGCTGTCCATGCACAGTGACTTCTAGGCCTCTCCAGACTGTCCCCAAATGTGCAGCTGGGCCACAGATCTTTCCTGACACAGGGCTCCTGAGCAGTGGCTGTGACACTTGCCAAATGAGAAGCCTAAGGAAAGTGTAATTGTCTCATTGCAAGAAAAGTGGTTAAGGGTGAGTGTAGGGGAAGCCATACCTTTAGTCCTCAATTTAATCTGACATTTGTCTGGGTAACTGTTACTTTTTAGTAGGTAGAACCTCAACCTACTCGGATGAGAATGGCATGAATATCGGTGATTTTTAAAATAACTGTGCACTCATCTTGTGCCTTACTGTTCCAAGGAAATGCTTTGTCTCGTGCTACTCACTCACCTTGTTAATAAAAAGAAATTCTGAGTCATTTATTATGTTCCTTGTTGCATATTTAGACTGTACCTTGAAATTGCTGGACTTATCACGGTGATCACTTCTTTATGTATATAAGTGTTGAATAACTGTGGTACACCTGAAACTAATATGTTAGCTATAGTCTAATAATAATATTTTTTTAAAAATTAAAAATACTGTGCCACAAGTATGGGAACAGCAATATTACACCCTGGGAGAAGTCAGGGGTAATACTTTTTTCTATGTTTATAAATATAGAATAGACAAATGCATGAATAGATGAGAGAGAGAGAAACACACAAAGAAGCCGAGGAAAGAGAGAGAGAGAGAGAGAGAGAGAGACCTAACCGAGTCTTACATCGGCCTTCACTTCTCCAACAAAATGGCCTCAGCTCTTCTCACTGCCCAGGGGCTGCAGCCACACCCCCTGGTCCCTCACCTCCAATGTAGCTTCAAAAACAACCAAATCATGTTCAGTCCTTGTGGCAAAGCTCATCTTCCAGAATTCATTTTTTTCACTTTTCTTATTGTCCTTGATAAAAGACAAGATGTAGTGGAATGGGGACATGTAAAGACTTTGTCCTTAGTCCTTCACCAGCCCTGCACCTTTATCTGCCTCCCTCCTGGCTCCTGCTCCTGCTTCTCACCATCCCCTAATAGTAGCCACTGACCTCCTCAGATTCATTTTGCTCACCCAAAGCCCAATGTTTCTAGTCACTGCAGTGCTTTCCAAACACCTTCTCTCTTTCTTGATTCAGATCCATTTCTTAACTCAGTCTCTAACATGGACTGGTTTCTAACCTAGATTGACATTTTGAGGCAACTTTTAGGTTAGCCCTCCCTGGATTGTTTGTATTTGAAAAGGGAAAGTTAGAGGAGATTAAACGGAAGTCACCTCAAATGGGACATTGTCAGATACTGTGACAGTTGTCTCATGGTAAAATGCTGTTTCTCACGCTTCTTAACAGTAGCGTAGGCCGTCGGCCCAAGTGTAGGGCAGTTCCCATGGGGAAGGACACCACAGTGTAAGCATTTTTAAAACTTAACTTTGTATTCAAATTTTCTCAGAAGGATAATATAATTCAAAAAGGAACAAAGGTAAAAATTCTATTGCTTGACATTATACAAAATTTGCAGCATCTGTTATCTGAAATACGTGTCACTTACATAACAATCATTGCAATACATATGTACAGTACACAAAATTTAAAGAATCATCTAGAAATAATATAGTAAATGGCAACAGAATGGCAGATATTATCTTCACTTTACTGATGAGAAAATGGAAATCAGAAAAATTCCCATCGAGGAATGCTTTTGAGAACTTGAATTCTGGGGAAGCACACTGAAGGCCACAGGACGCTCCTGAGACATGGAGGCCACTCACCCATCACGTGGCAAGTCCTCACCTCTGCCCACTTCCTGTCTGTAGGTGCCACTCATAAGAATTTTCTCATAAACACTGCCCACTGACCTGGAACCTGGAGGCAGGTCATGCTTTTCACTCACTTCTGCAAAATGCATATCAGCAAATGATGGAGGGTGGGCCAGTCTGCTCCTGACAGTACCAGGAACTGAGCTTCCTGCACTTAAAGGGTTGCCCATCCCACATTTACTTCATTTTGTTTCATTGGGGTTTCCGATTGGTATCTTTCCTTTCTAATATAACTTTAAATAGAAATAATCCAATCTGTCATCACAGTGTTTTCTTTCTGAACAAGCTCAGTAGAGCCATTTGCCACACTTTATTCTCTGGCATAGCAATTCCAACTAGACATCATTTGAGCAATTAAATCAGAACACACGACAACTGTATTTCTTAGATTGCTGTAGGTTGCAGACTTCAGACACATATGCATCTTCTGAGTAACCTCAGTGATTTTAAAAGATTTCCCCACACATTACTACCAGCAGCCTAGAAGAGTGAGGCTGTGTTCTTGGAGGCCTGGGAGATATGCTCTCCTCCATATTTGAAATTTCTTTGAACTCTCATGTTCTATCTTTAAAATTGATTGCTATATTCTATTCTGTAACATATCCTCATTTATTTCAATATACAAAAAATGCTTTAAATTGATGATCCAACAGGTCTGCCTTGTTTATCCCGGGGTTAATGTCACCCTACATACACTGCTCCCTGGCCTGTTCTCTGTCAGGGAATAGAAGTGTATTGCCAGAATTCTCAAGGATAGGCAGATGCTTTCAAGGCTGAGAAAGCGGGTCTCAGGGAGGACTGGAGCAAAGCCTCATCATTGCCAAGACTGCAACAGCAACCATGAAGACCACAAGGAGGTGATAGATCTAGTGAGCGTTAAACTGCTCAAGCTGTCATCTCTGTGCCTCACACATTTCATTAAGAGAGTATAGGATTGATGCAAGCTTGTTTTCATCTAAATGAAGATGTTTCGGTTTTTTGCTTACTCTGTTCTTTTCAAAAGCGCATTCCTGTAACAAAATATTGCGCAGTTATTTAAAAAGAAAGAGAAAAGAAATGTAAGAAACATTTAGTTGGTAAGGACAGCGATTCATGTTAAGGAACATAGTCACTACACAGTAGGAACAGAGAAGCAGGGTAAGTAGATGCACAGAGGTACACCTCAGGCAAACATAGACCTAAAATTAGCATTGGTCACTCAGGAACACAGAAATAGTTTTTCCTGCTCTCCTAGGTATGAGGAGCACAGTGGGACATAAAACAGATTCTCAGGTCAGTACCTGGAAGAAGCTCGTTTACTAAAATAGGACTGAAGTTACAAGGGCTTTCCTCAGGCGCTCAGCCCAAAGTCTAGGCATCTGAAACCCTGAGTGGCCAGATCAATTTTACTCTTAAAAGTAAAACTTCCCCTCAAGAATTCCATTTTATGAATTGAGGTTTTGTTATTATTCAGTTTTATTTGCTTCTTTTAGAAAAGGAATATTCTCCCCCACTGCATTAATAAGCAACAGTAAGCTTTCTTCTTTCCGCATTGTTTCTGTCAAGAGTTCTTTTCTCTTTTTGTTTTTGTCTCAGCCTTTCATGTTCAGGTATCGTTTCAAATGTCTAGTGACCCCAGAGACTCATTCACACTTAATGGGATAGAAATCTGGGATTTGAGCAAAGGAAGATGGCTCCAGTTCCTGTTTTAAGTATTTGCCTCACATCCCTCACAACTGAGCCTGGTTTCCCAGACTCTTATGCCTCTCTATTCAATACTTTCAGAAAAACACACTTTTTTCCACGAAAGCAGTTAAAAAGGAGTGGACACCTGATTTTCCAGGTCAGGATGGGTGATCCCTGACTATAACTGTCTTCCAGACAATTGTACTTTATTCTTTTTCTTCCTCAAAAAATTTCACCACCAATCCTTTAGTGTTCCTATGTAGGGAAAAATCTACTTAAAATTGGAATGCTTCATGAATTTGCGTGTCATCATTGCGCAGGGGCCATGCTAATCTTCTCTGTATAGTTCCAATTTTAGTACGTGTACTGCCGAAGCGAGCACTAGACAATTGTACTTTACATACTATACATTCTGCCTAAAGTTCTCTTACTCCCACCTCTCAATTTGATCTTCTGAGGTATCAGGAGTCCCTATTCTTGAGATTCTCAGAACACCTAGATTTTTGTCGCCATTTCCCTCAGTGAACCATTAGGATCCAATTTTCTTTTGTGGACTACTTGTCCATTCCTGTTTTTTAGAATTTACTTAAACTTTATTTTTCAATTTCTGTTAACATTGAATATTATTTTATATTAGTTTCAGGTGTACAGCATAGTGGTTAGACATTTATATAATTTACAAAGTGATCTCTGCATTAGTCTAGTACCCACCTGGCACTATACATAGTTATTACAGTATTATTGACTATATTCCCTATACTGTACTTTACATCCCCATGGCTATTTTGTAACTATCAATTTGTACTTCTTAATCCCTTCATCTTTTTCATTCAGCCCCCCAACCCCCTCCCATCTGGCAACCATCGTTTTGTTCTCTGTATCTATGAGTCTGCTGTTTCATATTTGTACTTTTCATTTTACCTGTGTTCATGATATGAAAAAATGACGTTAAAGATGTGGGAAATTCACATTATTTCAAACAAAGAACAGTGTTTCTCAAAGCCACTGCAAAAGGAGGCACTACTGTTCCTTCAAAAACAAAAAAATCTCATTATGTGGTTAAGCTGAGCTCCTCCCATTTACAACCTGTGAGTCACAGTAAGAACCCTCCAGAAATCTCCTCTCCGTGACTTGATTATGAGATGCTACCAGTTTGAAGTATCCACTGACTAACGTAAGTTCATTAACAAGGAATTGAGAAGAAACAATGAATATCAAGTTTATCTTCACTTCACTTCTAGCACTGGCCATTTCAGGTAACTGAGTTCCGTCCTGCACCCAGAGCTGCTCTCCTGGATGAGGCACTTGGCTGATGTCTGTTTTATGTTGCAGGCTCTGGAAGAGCTAACTGGATCAGACCCCAGGAGACAGAAGTGTTGGGAACCGAGGGGAAGAGTGTGAACCTCCTCTGTGACTATGGTACTTCATCTGCGGGCATTGTTGATCTCTACTGGTTTCGACAGTACCCAAACCAGGCTCTGGAATATATTCTCTACAGAGGGTGGGGGTACTCTGGAAAAGGAGAAGCCAGTTTTGCCACAGAAAGGTTTGATTCAAAGAGTACAGCAAATGCAACCAATTTGCACATCAAAAATCTGGTGCCTGCAGACACTGCCCTGTACCACTGTGCACTGAGAGAGGCACGCTGACAGCCACGCATAGGGCAGCTGTACAAGAACACAGCGCATGAGAGGAAGGAGAACGTGGCACACAAACCACACTGACGCTTTCTTTTCCTGCGAGACACAGCATGGTAATTAGGAGATACTGGATCAGCAGAGGTCTGCTCTGACTACAGCTATAGAATAGCTATATAATTGTAGGCAGATAGCTTAAGCTTTTAGAATTTTTATTTCCTGAAATTAGTGATAACTCTATAAACTATTATGAGACGTGGCTTTAACATGTGTGTTGAGAGCCTGGCATGTTCTGGATGCTCAGCAAATGGTGGGTGTCTTTTTCTCTTTTGCAATAACTACTTTGACCTTAAAGGACCTTTCTGTCAATATCTGAGGATCTCTTTTACACCACACAGGCCAAAATAATAATAATCCCAGGACCCAGGAAAGGCTTCTTTGACCAGGGATCCCTGGTCACCATGCCAACCACTGAAGTGCTTGCTCAGCAAGTCCAGCCACTAGAGGACAAAGGGGTGCTGAGCTGCTCACTCATTCCTGAGCTCTCGGCCATGGACCACTGGGCATTGTCACAGATGTGAACAGAAACAGAGACAGTTCCTCAGAAGACTAAAGGCAAGAGGAAGAGGTCCAGCATTAGGTGGAGGGAGAAGAGAGAGAAACTGCTTCGATGACTATTACCGGCCTCCTGTGGCAGCTCTTACCTTTCCAGGTGGAGATGAGTGGAATCGTGGGGCTGACTGCTTGACAAATGCCATCTACTGCAATAATTCTAGCCATGCTTCTAACTGACCGTCACCGTCCAATGGGATCTGTGCGAAGGCTAGCAGCTTTGTTTGCAATGATATTGGATAGGTTGTAAAAGAGGAAGGAAGATTTAGAGCCTTATTCAAGTCTGAGGCAGCACCAGCACCTTTCGGCTTCCAAGCTGGAAACCAGCAGCTCCTGCAGTTCACGGGGAAGCCTGCACCAGCGGCTTCACTGCCTGCTGAGTGACTGCACCAGTCAGGAAGCGGGGCTTGGAAAGAGACAGCACGTCAGATATTTCACTTGTTTATTTTATTTATTTATTTTCCTTTTTTATTTTTCCATCACAGTTGCCATACAATACCATATTAGTTTCAGATGTATACCATAGAGATGATACATTTATATAACTTAGTAAGTGATCACCCTGCTAAGTCAGGTACCCATCTGACACCTTACGTTGTTATTAAAATATTATTGACATAATCCTATGCTGTACTTTACATCCCTGTCACTATTTTCGTAATATATGAAGCAAACTAGGTGTCTACTGACAGCAAATCAGATTTTAACAATGTTATTTTTTTACCAAAAAAAAATGTATTAACGGCTGAAAAATACTGTGGATAGAAAACAGTTGTCAAAGATCTGCTTAAAGCTGACTTTTAAAAAAAAAATTGAACT
Source organism: Rhinolophus ferrumequinum (assembly GCF_004115265.2). Lineage (NCBI taxonomy): Eukaryota > Metazoa > Chordata > Mammalia > Chiroptera > Rhinolophidae > Rhinolophus > Rhinolophus ferrumequinum. The sequence continues at coordinate 72,947,149 of NC_046289.1, forward strand.
GTGGGGGACTGTTCATGACGGCATAAAATAAGTTAAGGAGAGTAATATGTAATTCCCTTAGCTTCTGTTTGTGGGAAACTTGTTATTTTTGTATTCTGTTGGTACAAAGAAATGTGATATGTTGACCCAACACTTTACATACATGAATGACTTGGAAAGTGAATTTAAATTCATTAAATATTTCATATATTTGATTTATTTACAGAATTTAAATTGAGGATTAATTTTAAGTAGGAAAAAACTTTTAGGTAAGAAAATACATTAGTAAACATTTTTAACCATTTAGAGAAATTAAACTGAATGCTGTACAATCATTTCATGACCTAGTAAGTAAGACAAAAACAACATGGAAATGCTCTTTACGTACACTTACGTAAAATACAGAGTACTATCGACTGATAGACATGGGCACCAATTCAGCAGCGACAGGAATCCCCAGTTTGGGGTGTAGTGAAGAAGACAGCTTTATTCAGTGTGTACAGCTCACTTGTGACACAGCACGGCTGTGGAACCGCTCATCAGTGTTACAGCTGATCTATGAAGGAGCGCAGCTGAGGAACAGCATGGGTGCGAGGCGGCCCTGGGTCGAGGCTGCCCTGGTTCAGAGCAGCCCTGGTCCATTCCACCTTGTCCGGTACCCTCACTTCTGCCCTGTTCTGGGCCAGTCTGCTTTGCTTTGGCTGCTCTGGTCTGGCAAGACATTTTTAGTGTTTCAGCTCCAGGTATTTCAGCTCCAGCTAGGGAAACACAGTCTTGTGTATTTGGTGGATAGGGAAAGTGTGCTCCCCTACCCAGAATGAGGCTGATTTATAGCAACAGTGACAATTAAAATGTCCACATTTTAAGAGATGATTTCTATGTATTACTTTTGGAAGTTGAATTGAGATACGGTAGCAATGTGTAATATGACGTTCGCTCAAAAGATGGGATTAATCAAATGAATGCTAGCATCGTTCATTGTACTACAATTTTAATACAGTCTTTCCTTTCTTAAAATGTCTATACATTTTTTTGGCACCTTCTGCATATGAGTAGTCCCCACCTCTCATCCCTGATTGGTCCGTCCTCATGCGAACGAGGACTCCAAATCCTCCTAGTTTGATTGATCCAAAAAGAATTGTTCTGGTTGGTCAGAATAGAGCTGCTCCGATTAATGGTTGGTTAGTGAGCATGCTGACAGAGGAATATGGCTGCATAGCTCTGAAATGATGGGGAAAGTCTCAGTTGTGTTGGTTGAAATACAATCCCAGGAACTATTTTATAATAGTTGACTCAGTTGGCAGAAACACAGTGTAGGCAGACTGGTTGGTACAGAATGCAGGCAGTTCAATGCAGACTTCTCCTTGAAGCACAGCTTGCCTGTGGGCCCCTGTTTAGAAATATCAGGTAGGCTTTGTTTGTTTGTTCATTTTTGTTTGTTTTCAATTTCAGCCTTGTTAACCCCAAGGATTCCTTCTTGGTAGGTATCTATTTCTCAATGTCCATACTACGTATTTGTAAGTATGTTAAGCTTCAACAAGTTTTAAACAAGTGCTCTGAACTGCAAATACTTTGCAGGTAATCCAGTTTATTTTCTTTCTTGGTATATGTGTCATCCCAGTGGGAAGATATTTCAAGGAATTTTTCTAAGTTTAGGTGCCTCTAGGAATAGATGGTTTTCTGTGAACTTACAGAAATCAGCCAGGACTGTCATTTTCATCATCTCAACGGTGGGGCCAGGAAACTAGGGGCAGTACTTCTGTGTACTCAAAACACCCATTGGGAAAGGAACAATAAAAACTATAAGAACAAAACCTCAGAGCTTATACCCCAGTCCCTACTACAGGGACCTGTGGAGACTGACAGACCCTAAACTGAAAAGAAAATTAGGAATTGTGTGGAAAGGAAATGGGTAACTGTGTTGCAGGAAAAAACATCTCAAACTGCATTCAATGCATGTTTTCAATCCACAGTCCTAAAACTACTTTAGTTTTTTCCTATCTGAGAAGCTCTATGTGTCCTTCAATTTCAAATGATAACTTTGCTGTGTAGAGTAAACTTGGTGGTAGGTCCTTGCTTTTCTTCACTGAATATTTCCAGCCACACCTTCTGGTCTACAAAGTTTCTGTTGAGAAAGCAGTTGACAGTCTTATGGGAGCTTTTTTATAGGTAACTAACTGCTTTTCTCTGGCTGTTCTTTCCTTGTCTTTAATCTTGGGCATTTTAATTATGATGTGTCTTGGTGTGGTTCTCTTTGGGATCAACTTGTTTGGGACTCTCTGTACTTTCTGAGCTTGTATGTCTATTTCCTTCTCCACGTTATGAAAGTTTTCAGTCATTATTTCTTCAAATAGGTTTTCAGTTCCTTGCTCTCTTTCTTTTCCTTCCGGTACCCTTATGATACGAATATTGGTAAGCTTGATGTTGTTCCAGAGGCTTCTTAAAGTATCCTCATTTTTTTTTTTGTATTCAGTTTTTCCTTTTTGCTGTTTTGCTCGAGTGTTTTCTGCTACCTTGTCTTTTAAATCACTGATTTGATCTTCTGCTTCATATATTCTATTGCTGATATACTCTAACATATTCTTCATTTCAGTTATCGTATTCTTTATTTTTGACTGATTTTTCTTTATGGTTTTCATCTCCTTTTTTATGTTTCCTATCTCTTTGTTGACTTCACCCTGAGATCACTGAACATCCTTATACCCAATGTTTTGAACTCAATATCTGGTAGATTCCTTGCCTTCATTTTGGTTATCTCTTTTTCTGGAGTTTCCTCCTATTTTTCCATTTGAAACATGTTTCTTTGTCTCCTCACTTTGGCTGCCTCTCTGTGGTTTTCCTATGTACTAGGTAGATCTGCAACATCTTCCGGTCTTGGCAGAATGGCTTTATTTACTAGGTATATGGTGGGGCCCAGTGGTGCAGTCTACCTGAGGACCCTATCCTGTTCAACTCAGTCTTTTGGGAAGATAGTTCTTTTTGGGCTCCTGGACCAAATTTCAACATGTGAGTGTGGTGGAGGGAGGCTTCCCTACATAACATGCAATCCTCCAGACAATGGCTGGGTGTCTGGAGGATTCAATTCAATTCAACTCAATTCTGAAATTATTTACCTAAATACAGCATCAAGTCCACAGGCTACCGGCTCAGTCCTACAAGCCTGTCTCCCACCCCAACCTCAGGCAATGGTCATAAGCTGAGGTTGTTACGTGTGCTTCTGACCCACCGGCTATAAATTGGAGTTTGCTACAATGCCATACAACTCAGAATAACAGTCAAAGTCCAGGTAACTACCTGAACTTCTGGCCGTTTGGCTATAAATCAGTGGCACCCATGACAAACTCCTTGGTTCAAATTTGCTTTTTAAAAGGAGAGCTTGGTGCCCAATAATGGTCAAAATACAGTAGTTCAAGAAGCTAGATTTGCAGAGGCTCATGAAGCAATACAGTTGTTTCAAGAAAACTTAGATACTTAAGCATAGTTTATTGCAGAACCCTCTTTTTTCAGGTCTTCTACTTCTTTTTATTCCTAGAGATGACAGGGCTGGATACCACTGTCAGAGCCATGTTAGGCTAGTGAACCACTGTGTTTACTTGTGTTCTATTATCTTCTCTCAATACTTCATCTCCATAGAATTTTAACTTTAAAGATGTTTGCTTATATGCTTTTATTCACTACGTATAATTCTGAGGAAGCTGGTACAAAGGAATGTTTCTTATTACTATTGTATCTGTCAAAACTGTCATAGATGCTGATACTGTCAGTCAGGACCTCCTAGAAGGGTCCATCAAGTCTGGGAAAGGAAAAGATGGTCATATGTGTTTTCCTCAAGTTACCTGTAGATACACCAGAAATAAAATGTAAATTCCGAAAACGAGCCTTTAACTGATTTTATTATCTCAACAGTGGTGAATGGCCAAAAAAAGGGAAAGAAAGAAAAGAGAAAACACCGCAAAACAAAAGTTATGTGGTGCAGAGTCCTTGAATCCTGAATGGTCCTGAATGTCTGGGAGAGAGAGAGGACTGTTACTGCAGTTATTCATACAGGATTTGAATTATTTCTCTTGGTACAAGAAGGAAGCTGGTAAAGACCCTAGTATTTTAAGAGAGATTCTTTCAAACGTGCATACAGAGCAACACTTCAAAATGATTAAGTGCACAATCTACCAGGAAGCTGGAACAATTCTACTTTTATGTGCACCTCATAACATAGCTTCAAAATATGTCAAACATAGATCAGTAGAGTCAGTTAGCAGAATTAAAGTAGTAGAATTTGTTGATTACTTGAAAAGAATTAATGAACAAATATGTAACCATAGTAGTAGGTATTAACACATACCTCTCACTAGAAATGTAGAGAAAATATGACCAACACAATTAATATTCTTTATCTAGTTTATATTTGTAGAACATTTTACCAGAAAACAACAGAAAATATTTTACTCAAACTCAGAAGGAATATTTATCAAAGTTGTCTCTCTTCTGGATAAGAAGCCTCAAACAATTAATACAAGCCTTTATCAATTTCAAAGAATTTAAATCATTCAGAATATAGTCTCTGATCACAACGGTGTCAAGTGAGAATTCATCACAAAAAGATAATTAAACTCATCCTGTACCTTGCTAGATATAATACACAGTTTTCAAATGTATTGCTGCAGAAAACATCAACGCCATGGAGAGGTTTGGGGTGGGGTAGATGAATAGAGCACTGTAACATCCTCCTTATGAACTTGACTTCCTGTGGGGGTAGAAACACCTGACAACCCCAGGAGTTCGTCACTCAGGCACTCAGTGAAGGTCTGGTCTGTGAGCTAATGTGAGAACAAGGGAAACTTCAACCAGGAGAAGAGTTTCTATCATGCTCTGTCCTGGCCTGCTGGGGGCATTCATGGTCTCCTTTAGCTTCAGTACGTGTGGGCTTAAACATGGGGCCTCAGCTTCCTCTTAGGCTCAAGGAGGGGACTACGAAAGTTGTAACTAGTGGGAATATTAGGAGGGAAGGGAGGCGATGAAATGAAACACTATTGATTCTTTTCCTTGTTTTTATATCATAATATATTCCTCATGACCCATCTGAGACATTTGTGAGCAAAACCTTGTCTTGTTTTATCCACAGGCTTCAGCATGGCTGAGACAGTAACCCAACCTCAGACGACAGTAACAGTGCAGGAAGGAGGAGCTGTGACAATTGACTGCACATATGAAACCGAATGGATTGCTTATAATTTGTACTGGTACAAACAGCTTTCCAGTGGAGAGATGTTTTTCCTTCTCTATCAGGACTATAATGAGGAAAATGTACAGCAGGATCCCTACTCTGTGAACTTCCAAAAGGCAAAAAAGTTCATCAGCCTCACCATCTCTCCCTTACAACTGGCAGACTCAGCGAAGTACTTCTGTGTTCTCAATACCCACAGTAATAAAAATGACAGTGGAAGGTTAACAAAAACCTAAGAGCTCCATAAGTAGCCACCTGCTCAGAAGCTTAGGAGAAACCCATGAACCACAGACAGGAAGGAGGCTGGCACTATGTGTGGCAGCACAGCTGAGACCTTCTAAGACAAACTTTCCTTCTATAAAAAAAAATGCCACGTATTAGAGCTCAGTGTATTAAACAGCATTGTTCCCTGAGATTCCAGGTAATATGTTTGTATCGTGGGTTAAAATAAATCATAATCATCTTTTCAAATTATTCTTAAACAGTTAGATTGAATGAACCCATTTACTTCAGGAAAATCAGGAGTAGTTTTTTGTTTCGTTTCATTTTGTTTTGTTTTGTTATTAAGGAGTAGTTTTCTAATTCTCATCTTGAATTGTTGGATTTTCAGATCGGAATAGCTCTAGAAACCATCCATATTTCTCTTGCAATATCATGGTAATTTTAACAGTTCTTACAAATATAATAATGCATTTTGTAATTTTATATATTTATATATATGTTATTGTATAAAAACAAATTTTATAAACACACAAATTTATTTTCTGAGTTTTTTTCATAGTCCAATATGAGATTATACAGAATTTAAAAAATTTTTGAGTCTGTTCATTAGGAAATTCTAGAAACCACGGTGACTATGTGGGTAAAAGGTTTGACAACTTTAAGTGCCCTCAAGGTCCCAGCACACCTTGACCACTGCATAAAGACTCCCGTTTCAATCCTGCCTAGACCTGCTCGTTGTTGAAGGGGAAAGATCTGAGTACAGTGCTGGTGTTGAGTGAGTTAGACGAACCTCAGTCCAACCAGCACTGACCTCAGCAAGAGGGTCTAGGTCCTCTCGGCCATCCTCCTGTCATGAGCAATGTGGTCATGGCCAGACTGGCTCACTGCATGTTTTTTATACATAAATATATGATTCTTACAAAAATCAAACAGATAAGAAGGCAACCAATTTTTTTAAAGTTCTGTACAGTCAAAAGAAGCTTTGGCAAAAACAAACTACGATCATTAGAGATTCCAAATGATTCTTTCATTCTTAAGAAACTCAGATAGAGAATGGGCTGAGAAAAAGATTTATCCCCAGGGTAGGTATAGTCTTTAACAAATAGCCAAAGAAGATAACGGAAGAAGACTTTCCCATTGTGCTGAGCCAGAGAATGTGGAAAACAAGGAGCAACAATGCTCCTTGCAGGCAGCACAATTTCATCGAAACAGGGAAAGGAATGTCATAACGAGTGCCTCCTGGTATGGAAGACTTGCTTCAGATCAACATGGTGTGTCTGTCTGTCTTCTTTCTTATTTGCAAGACAATCTGTACAATGTACTCCTGAACTGCTCCATAATAATTTATTGGGTGTGTGGAGGAAAAAGTTTCTTTCTTTTAGTTTATTTCCTTATTTTCTACTTATTTGCCTCTTATGGATCTTGACACCAAAGGACCTACATCAAGACCTGAGGAAAACTACAGGATATCAATCAGAGACCATGCCTTTGATCAGAAGGAGTCACTGAAAGTGGATCCTAAGTTGCCTCTATGCAGAAGTATCACCAGAGGCTCACGGGATGTGCAAGAGAGTGTTCAACCCAGGGCAGCGGTGACTGGGTTCTTCTTTTCACAGAAGAAAGAATTCAAGAGCAAGACAGGTGCAGGAAAGTGAAAGAGATTATTGAAAGCGAAAGTACACACTTGAAAGTAAAGTGCGGAGGGAACTCAGAGAACAATAGTCACAGAGGAAGTCACCGTCAGGGGTTTGTACGCCTCCTAGGGTGGAAATTGGTGACATCCCATTGACATGGTTCATTCATCTCCTACCCTTAAGCAGGACCCTCTGTTTTATGTTTTCCATTCTTATTTAATTCCACAGAACTCTCATGTCATCATGTGCATGATGGAAGTAATAATTACCACAATGTAAATGAGATTATAATGACATTATAATTAGCTAAAGGTCTGGTCGCAGTCATAGGATTCAGCCCAGCTGGATGAAACTGGTTCTTGCTTTTCTCCTGCTGCAGGTACTGGATACAGTCACTTGTTACTTGTGTAACCAGTGAGGCGCCTCATCTTGTACCCTGGACGGGGTTATGAGTTTCCTAGGCTACCTATCCTGCCTCAGAAGGAGTCCTGTCTGCTGCCTGGGGAGAAGAAAGAAAATGAATTCTCAGTTATGAGTCACAGGCTGACTGCGGAGCACGCAACTACTGTTCATTAACATCCAGTTCCCTTCTCCTTCCAGCCACCAGGAGAACTGCACGCCTTCTGGAGAGACGTGGCCATCGGACTTGCTTGGGCTGAAAAAGTATGAGTATAAACAGCATCTGTCATTTCATGATAAAGACATTTAATTGCCCAGCTTAACTTTCAATCTCTGCTTTTTCGGCTGTAGTGATTGTTGAATTGTGTATAGATGTGAAGGTTCAAAGGTCAGTCATCACACATAATAAACTGACCGGAGCATCACCTTGATTCATGTATGTATGTGTAAGAAAGGTATGTGCAAGAAATAAACAACTGTTTCTTTTAAACACTGAGCTTTTGGAGTTGATTCTTATCATAGCATAAACTGTCACACTCCAACTGGTGCAACAAATTTACTTAAATACAGGAAAAAAAGAGAAAACATTTTACAAGGACAGAATAATCTTGATATTAAAACCTGAATTAAGAATGTTTTTTAAATATAATATTACATATCTACTGTAAATAATGCTGCAGTGAACATAGTGGTGCCTATATCTTTTCAAATTAGTTTTGGATTTCTTTGGATAACTAACCAGGAATGGAATTGCTGGGTGATAAGGTAGCTCTAATTTCCATTTTTTGAATAACTCTATACTGTTTTCTCCAGTGGCTACACCAATGTGCAATTCCACCAACACTGCACAAGGGGTCTCCTTCCTCCACATATTCTCCAACACTTGTTTGTTGATGTATTGATGATGGACAGTGTGACAGGTGATACCTCATTGTGGTTTTAATTTGCATATCTCTGATGATTAGTGACTATAAGAGTCATGGTGATATAAAGTATAGGGAATATAGTCAATATTGTAAGAACTATGTATTGTCACATGGGTACCAGACTTATGGGGGATTACCTCATAAATTTATACATGTCTAACAACTATGCAGTACACCTGAAATTAATGAAAAATAATATTGAATGTCAACTATAATTTTGAAAAATTTAGAAAAATAGTGATATATATTGCAGCATAGGGAATAAAAACAATAATATTCTAATAATTATGTACAGTCTCAGATAAATAATACACTTGTAGGGTTGATCACTTTGTGAGTTACATAAATGTCTACCACTATGTTGTTCTGTACACCTGAAACTAATTTTTAAAAAGTAACTGGCTTTAGTGAAATAAATGAATGAAGGAATAAATGAATGAATATAACCAATGAACACAGGTTCAAAACTTCTAAAAAATATATTAGCAAATTGAATTAGCAGATTATGAATATATGATATAACGAAGTTGGATTTATGCAATCTCTATTTAACATTCTAAATCAATCGAAGAAATAATCCACAGGAATAAAAACATCATTTAATCATCTCAATAGTGAAAAGTACTTGATGTATAATAAAAATTAAGTCATATCTAAAAAGAAAATTCTTAGCAATTCAAATGTAAGAGAAAAACTTCCTCATTCTGGTAAAGAATAAATGCTACAAATACCATCTCTTCATCAGAATCACAGGAAAATGCTACTTCACAAATATAGCCACAAAGATAGCTTAATCAAAAAGAAAGAAAGTAGAAAGAGTTGGTGAGACTGTAAAGAAATGAAACCTCCTCACATTACTATGAGTGTGTAAAATGGTGCAGCCAGAATGGAAAACGGTCTGAAACGTGTTCAAACCATGAAACATAAAGTTATCATATGATCCAGCAATTCTACTTCTACATATATACCCAAGAAAAATGACAACATATGTGCACACAAAAACTTGTCCATGACTGCTCATAGCCAAAGAGTGAAAACAACCCAAATTAGCACCAACTGATGAACTGATAAATAAAAAATGGTATATCCATACTGTCAACTACTATTGGGCATTAAAAAGTAATGAAGTAATGAGACATGCTAAAACATGGATGAACTCTAAAAACATTATGGTAAATTTAAAAAGCCAGTTTCAAGAGGCCACATAATGCATAACTCCATTTATAAGAAATGTCCAGAATAAAAAAAAATCTATATTTCTGTGGCAAAGACATAGAAAAAAATGAAAGTGCCCATCGATAGATGATTGGATAAAGAAAATGTGGCATATATACACAATGGAATGCTATTCTGCCATAAGAAAAGATGAAATAATGCCATTTGTAAAACATGGGTGGATCTTGAGATTATTTCGCTAAAAGAAATGTCAGACAGAAAAAGTAGAGAACCATGTGATTTCACTGTTATGTAGTACATAAAACTGAAAACAACAAAGGAACATGACAAACAAATGAGGAAACAAAAACTCAGGACACAGACAATAGTTTAGTGGTTACCAGAGGGTGAGGGGGAGGAGGGTGGTAGATGCTTGTAAAAGGGATCAAATATATGGTGATGGAAGGAGAACTGACTCTGGGTGGTGAACACACAATGTAATATATAGATGATGCATTACAGAATTGTGCACCTGAAACCTATATAACTTTACTTACAATTGTCACCCCAATAAACTGTAATTTTTTAGAAAAAAAGTAAAAAAGAAGATCTAAAAAGACTGCAATGGTCTGAATGTTTGTGTCACCCCAAAATTTATTACTTGAATCCTAAATCTCGAAGGTGATGGTGTTAAGAGGTGAGACTGTTGGGATTCCTGCTCTTAAAAGGGGGTCCAGAGAGTTCCCTGTCCCCTTCCACAGTGTGAGCGCGCAGCAAGAAGTCACCATTTAGGAACCAGACAGTGCACGTTCACTACACACCAAATCTGCCAGTGCCTTGATCTTGGACTCTCAGCCTCTAGAACCATGAGAAATAAATTTCTATTATTTATAAGCTACCCAGTTTAGGGTAGTTTGTTATAGCGGCCTGAATGGAATAAGAGATACAGTAGATGAATAGTTACATATTAATAGAAAGACTTTCATGGGGGGAAACGATGAATAACTTCGGGTGGGTACAGGTTCCTTTTTGGGGTCATGAACTATTCTAACATGGACTGTGTGATGGTTGCATAACTGTGACTGTACTAAAGGCCTTGAATTGTAGGCTTTAAGTGGGTAACTTGTATGACGTGAGTTATATCCCAATGAGGCTGTTATATAAAAACAAACAAAACCAAAAAGTTCCACAAGATTTATTGAATCAGTCTGGATTCTCCACACCATCTGAATCGTACAGTAACAAACACTAGGTCTAAAGTTGTAATATTGGTCTGACTTTTGTGTTATAGAACTGGACAACATAATGACTCTTACCTTTCATAATTCTTTTAGCAATCCCAATATTTCTTTCATTTATATATTTACACCAGCCTGAATTACTATTATGACTTTGTAATCAGGTGCATAATAGGTCCACTTTGAAGATGATGTATTAGATTAATTATGACTGTATGACCACCAGGCCATACACTGCCATATTCTCATAACCAGGCTTGCCTTATCCTAGATTTATGAATTTTTTTTGATTGGAAAGATCAGGAGTGAGAGTTATTCTGCTGTCTATTGGAATTTTGCCCACAGCTATAATTCTGCATTTATCTTCACTGCTGGATACTTTTGTTCCATTTGTTTTCCAGGAAAATTGGAAGCTTTTATTTGGCATAGATTTGTGAGTCCTTCCATATAACATCTCCCAATAAATATTAATTAGCACATTCACCCAACAAATTATTAAGTGCTCGGTCTCTGCCAGATCCTATGCTAAGCAATGAATAATGTGAGTATCAGGGACTGTTTTCAAATGTTCAGAAAAACAAGACACTAAGGAAAGGAAAAGGAATTTCATCGAGGTGGATTTTAGAAATATTTCTGTAAGCAAAATACCACAAAAATAGTTCTTAAATCTCCAATTGACTAAAAAGAATTCACTCTTTAGAGTATGGTGGTAAGAAGCTTTTCACTGAGTTTTGCCACTAGAGGGAGGGAAGTAGCAGGTATGAGAGATCTATCCTTGGACTTGAAACACAAACCCTGAAAGATTGCTGACTGATGGTTAAGGAGTCAGATGTACAGTAAGTTAAGGAGTCAGATGTACAGTCACAAGAGGGGGCTGTTACAGAGGCAAACCAAAGCTCCTTCCAGGGTGAGGCTGAGGTCATCACTAACACGTTAAGGACTTATTTCCATTCACTTTTTCACTTTGTACTTCATACTGTCACATTAGGCTTCAAGGACATGAGTGAGTCACTTCCCAAATGCTGAGCAAAGTGCCGACCCCTCGTGAGAAGAGAAGATAGAAGTGATTTATAGTTTAATTTTAAATGGCCAAATATTTGCTCCAATAGTGATGTACTAATCCTATTGTAGCAGAGACAATTAATAATTTAAATTAGTCTATCAAATTTGTTAATAACAACCACTTTTGAGAACAACCAGAGAAATTCTATTCTGTTTATTCCCACTTCTCTTTCAAATATCTTCATGTCATTTCCCTTTCCAAATCTTGTCTTCCCATCCTTCCTTCTTTTCTCCTTAATGTCCTTAATGCATATCACCTCTAGGCATGGGCGTGGAAGATGAGTAAACATATGTTTAAAAGATGCTCAAGTGGAATAGGAATAAGTACATTTGAAGTCATTCGTTCCTGTATCAGTTCAGAGGCATCCAACCATGTCCATGCGAAGATGCTAAGACATCATTCCAGGAGCCAATGGGGGAGACCTGAGCACCAGGCGACCTAACTTTTAAACTGGATTCGAATTTTATCTTTTCCTGTCAGGCTGTGCACAGCAGTATCAGACAACTGTGAAGTTATTTTTGTCATATAGGTTGCAAATATTTTCTTCCACAATATCACTGGATTTTAAATTGAGATTATGGTAATTTTTTTTTTTGACCGGAGAAATGTTACTAACATTAGAAGTTAAATGTTATATTACTGTTCTTGAGACTTACTTGCTCTGGCGGGAAATATGGCTAGAAATTCTCTTCTCCCCTCACAGCCCAGAGCTCAACATAGGTTTCTTTGATTAAAGGACATTTCATACCAGCTCAATGGTGGGTTTTGCCTTGTACCACAAATGAGGGACAAGTAATCTCCTGTGGTGGTTTTACTTATTTTGAGTCAGTCAAACATAAACTATTTTAGTTTAAACTTTGAAAATGTCCTCATATAAACCTACTGAATTAAAGCGGGACAGTGGAGAAAACTTTCTTACCCTCTTTCTTAATCCTGTGGGTGGTAGCAGAGTCAACGTAGAGACAGCTCTGTCTTCAGCAGATGTTTACCTGGGGAAAACCCCATTGAAAGCTTCCTGGTTGAGGCTTGCTAGTGGCTGCTGTGCAGTGCTGGGACGTCCTTCAACCTATGAACAGACACAGACCCTGAGCTCTGAGGACTAGAACCTCAGTTTGCACTTGAACTATGAGATCAGTGACAGGAATAACGATTCTCCTGACCTTGGGTAAGTGATCTGGGTCTGAGAAAGGATACTTTCATGTCTATCGACTGCTTCTGATTCTCCCACTGTACTTTGCCAATCTGACAGAAAGAAGTTGCATCTGAGTGTTTCTATGTGTTTCTCTAGACTAAGAGTAACTGTGAGAAGTGTATTATATCCACTCCTCACAAAGATCCCCTGAGCCTCACAGCTCTCAGGCTGTAAGAAATTTGGGATCAATTGATTCCAGTGGTCTTAGAATATAGCAGTATATCTTTGGCCTTGGGGCTGTTGATAGTTCAGTAATAGATACCGGTAATATTTCCATTATCCTGTGCAACACACATGAATATGCTCAAGTATGGTGTATGGCCAAAAAGGAGAGTTTCAGGAGTGCTTATGAACTTGAACTTAGATGCACCCAGATGTGATGATCTCGAGCTAATCTATGTTTCTCACATCCTCAGGTATTATGGGCGATGCTAAGTCCACACAGCCAGATGCAATGGAGAGTACTGAAGGAAAACCCGTGCAGCTGCCCTGTAACCACTCTGAAATCACTGGAAGTGAGTACATAATCTGGTATCGACAGATTCCCCACCAGGGTCCGGAGCATGTGATTGAAAGTGTAAGAGACAATAAGACCAATGGAATGGCCACGCTGATCATCCCAACAGACAGAAAGTCCAGTACCTTGATCCTGCCCCAGGTTACCCTGAGAGACGCTGCTGTGTACTACTGCATCGTGAGAGACCCACAGTGCGAGGGATGGGGCTGCACCTGTTCAATATCTCCCTGGGGGGGAAGGGAAGCTGCAGCAGCATCTAAGGAGGCCAGTGCATGAGACTGAGGAGAAGCTCAACAGAACAAGAAGAAAAGTAAAGGCGAAACGTAGGAATCAGAAATAAAGAGAAGATAGTGAGGAAATCAAGGACCAAACAATGAAAGGAGAACTAAGATGAGGAAGAAGCACTTACATTATTGAAAGGACTAAAAAGCCTGCAAGGAAACCAAAAGCGGCGATTTAACCTGCAATGAAAGGGAAAGAAAATGAGGATTTTGTTTTAATCAAATCTTCCTTTTTAAGCAGATCACGCTAACGGAGGTGACAACAACCACTGGTTGTCCCCAAGACTTGCTTCCTTTGGACCCAGGGAAGTACCCAGGCTCTGGTTATTGCGTCATATTAGTTATTCCAACTGCTCAAAAATTGAAATGAATTTCAGAAACTAATGTATTTCACCTTATGAAAAATATGGAAATTTTCTTTATTGTTTATATGTAGCACACACATTTAGGATAGAGATGATTTGGGTGAAGGAGTAAAACGGGTAAATATGTGGATATTAATTTAGTTTTTAAATTTATGTTGTAATATATCTATTATTGCAGAAAAATACAATACACATCCTTTTTCATTGTATAAGCCTCAAGATATTTAAATAAAACTTTCCAACATGTTAGGAAATGGACTCAAGTTATTACATAAGTATGTAGAGTAAAAAAGTGGAAGTTAAAAACTGATTGCCACCACCTTTATTAGATTTCTCTTCAGGTCCTATAATAACTGAATTTGACATTTTGGAGTGTCCTGGAAATCACATTTCTTTTCATTTCCAAGGGTACTCATAGAAATAACTAATTTTTTTTTATGTAAACTGGATCATATGTGCGTACTTTTCTGAAACTTGTTTTTACTTAATTACAAAAATTTTTAGAGATATATCTTATTGTTAGGAGTGAAATTCCTGAGTCAAAGGATATGCCTGTTTTGTATTTTTATAGATCATGAAAGGTTTCCTTCCAAAATGACTCTAAAATTTGACACTGCCAACAACAGAATATGAAAAACCTATTTCCCTGCATCTTGGTTTACACTATTAACCATCTTTTTATATTTTAGATAAGTCGACAGTATTTCGTTGGTTTTTGTTCCCAATTTCCTGATGACCAGGGCACTTGACCAACTTGCCCCTCCATGTCATTATCATAGATTGTCTTTCTCTTGTTTATTTATATAAATTCTTTTCACAACATGTATACTACTCTGCCTGTTATATATGTTGTACATACTTTCTCGAAATACATTTTGTCATTTAATTTGTCATTAAATTTGTTTATTCCACTGTTATGAGGGATAGTTTAATTTTCATATGGTCACATCTAAGCCTTCCCATTCCATGTTGATAAATCTGAATTCCCACATTTTCTTCTAATCAAAGGCATTCATGTAGTCAGCCTGAGGGAGAGACTTGGGAGCTGTCCTAGGGTTTACATATTTGACAAGGTGAGAGAGGATCTTGGTCAAAATGATAGGCTCCCACATTCTGCATTTGACCTGTAAAATGCTATAAATTTTAAAATCAAAGACTAACAGACTCGTTAATTCAAAAAAACCTTACTGTTATGCAACTAATTGTGTCACCCTTCCCCCAAACACACACACACAAATTCTTATTTTGTGTGTGTTGCAGTTTCAACCCCCGTACTTCAGAATGAGACCTGCTTTCGAAATAGGGTCTTTACAAGATAATTAAGTTCAAATCAGATGATTATGGTGGGTCCTGATTCCATATATTAACAAGAAATGATTACAATGGAAATTTATATATATATATAATTTATAATAGTATCAAAAATATGATATTGAGGGATAAATTTGATAAATGATTTGATAAATGTGCAAGACATGTAGACTGAAAGATACAAAGCAATTCTGAAATTTCAAATCTAAATAACGGAGAATTACTGTGTTTGTGGATTGGAAGACTCATAGTAATGTTAATTCTTTCCAAATTGATTTCTAGAATCAATGTAATCCCAATAAAGACCTTAGCAGAAATTTCTGTAGATATTCACAAAAGAATTCTCAGATTCATCTATGAAAATCCAAATGACTATCTAAGCAAAAAAGAATTCAAAAGAAATAACAAATTTCATGACCTAAAACTACTGATACTGTTTTTATGAAGATACAGTACTTGAGAAACTATGGTACTGATGTAAAGGTAGACAAATATTACATTGGAACTGAATAAAAGGTCCAGAAATAGACCCACACATATATGATCAGTAATTTTCAACAAAATCACTTTAACAATTCAATGCAGAAACGATAATATTTTCAACAAATCATGCTTAAACACTTGGACAAAACATATATTCTAAAAAAGATGTGTGTCTATAATACATTTAAAAAAAAAACTCTTGCAACTTAATAATAAAACAAACACTCATATTTTTTTTCAATGGGCCAAAAATTTGAACATATACTTCACCAAAAAAAGCCGTGTTTGATAAATAATCACTTGAAAAAATACCGGCGTCATTAGGCATAAGGGAAATGCATTAAAACAATAAGATACCACTATGTACCTACTAGAATGGCTAAAATAAACATGATCAACCATTCCAAACATTGGCAAGATTTGGAGACACTGGAATTCTCCGACACTGCTATTGGGAATGTCAATGATCACTCAGAAAACAGTTTCATGTTTCTCAAAAAGTTAAACGTGCACCTATCACAAACACCAGCAATCCCACTCCTAGGTATTAACCCAAAAGAAATAAAAGCTTATGTCCATGTAAACACCGACACATGAATGTTCATAAGAGTTTGGAAAACAGTGACTGGAAATAACCCCAAAGTCCATCAACAGGTGAATGGATAAATAAGTTGTGCTATAGCTACACAATGGAATACTACTCAGCAATGAAAAGGAATGAACTACTGATAAATACATCACGTGGATGAACCTCAAAATCAATATGAGGAAAGAAACCAGACAATACAGATTATATACTCCAGGATTCTGTTTACACAAAACTCTAAAATTGCAAACTAATCTATAGTAAGAGAAGGAGATCAGTGATTGTCTAGAGCTGAATAGGGATTGGAAGGATGAGGTAGGAAGGTATAGAGGAGGGATTCAAAAGGAACACAAGGAATAGGGCCACAACGGAACTTTCGGAGTAGTGCATACGCTCATTATCTTGATTGTGGCACTGATTTCACATTTGTATGCTCATGTCAAAAAAGATCAAATTGTACATGTTAAATACATGCAGTTTGTTATATGTCAAGTATGCCTCAGTAAAGCAGTTGTTTTTAAAAGATGAAAATTAAAAGCAGACAGAGCTAAATGTTGAAAAAGAATCACTCTGCACTACAGACAGTAGCATTTTTCACTTTCTCCTAATTACAGAGGGGAAACTATTTCAAGCATGCAAGGGCAACAAAATATTTTATGTATCTCATAATAAATAGCCCACTTTCACAATAAATAGATGTGCCAAATATATAAATGAGTTCTAGAAAAGTCATCCAATATTCATCATTTTTCAGTCTGGCCAAAGTGTGGCAGTGTTTAAAAACTATTTGAGTTAGATTTGTGCTGTTTTGGAAAAATGGGAAACCAGGTCTGTTATCTGTTTGCTGCAGTCTTCTGCACCAATGAGAGACCACTGAACTAAAGTAACCTCAGCTGGGAGAATGATCCAAGATGACAGACTAGATAAACGCTGTGCATGCCTGCTTCTGTGAACACATTAAAATTACAACTAAACTATAGATCAACCTGGAGAACTATCTGAAGTATAGCTAGCTGAACAGAAGTTTATTGTAACTAAGGATATAAAGAGGAAGCCACGTTGAGACTGGTAGGAGGGTCAGAGAGGCAAAACGGACAGACCCCAAACCTCTCTGTGGCAGATGAAATTTAGGAGGAATATCTCAGCCATGGAGGTTCACCTGGAGGAGCAAAGGACCTCAGCCTCACACCAGGCTTCCCAGCCAGGAATACTGGTGTCAGGAAGAGCAGCCTCAACATCTGGCTGTGAGAAACTGTGGGGATTCTGACCCTCAGTCAGAATGTGGCAGGAAAACCAATTGTACTCTTAAAGGGCTCTAACACACATTCACTCACTTGCATATACTCACCCTGGGTTCTGGCAGAGGGACGTTGACTCATGGGTCATAAAACACATACAGGGGACAGACATGGTGTGTGGCATCAGGGTGTGAGCTGCAAAATAGTTGCCATTTTCACTGTGTGGAGTGTTCTTCCCAGAAAGCTGGCAGGTGGGCGCCATCTTTCCAGTGTTGAGCCCACCCCTTATGCTGATGGACAAATCTGAATCTGATTGGCCTGGTTAGCTTGGCTGCTCTGCCCTGCTCAATCACTGAGATTCTGCCCCACCCAATTCCAAGAGACTTATTAGATAGTTGAACCTTACCGCAACTGGCAAATGACAGCAGGTAGCAGCAGGCTTCGGTGTGTCCTGGCTTTTTGTAGAGGTACCGCAGGCCTGGTACTGAAGGCAGCCATTCTCTGTTCATAGTGTGGCCTCTCCCACTGGCCTCCAGGTCCAGCACAGACAGTGATCAAAGATGGATCGCAATGTAGCTCCTACCAGGTATTCCCAGGCCAGTAACATGGAATGGGTGATGTAGGCCTGCACCAAAGCCCCTCTCAAGAGGCCCCAGAACCAACTTACTTAGACGTTCGCTTCAGACTACAGTAGAGCATTGCTCATTAGCGTCACAAGTGGCACACGCAAGGGGCAGTCTCAACAGGCAACAGAGCCCCCTGGAGTAGTCCTGCTCCATGTGGTAAGCCCCCCAGCACAGCAGCTCATAAGCTGTGGACATGGCCAAATCCCACAGCCAATCAGCCTCAGGGTCTATCCTACACACTGATGTGCCAATAACAATCAAGGCTCAACTATAACAGGAGGGCACACACAACACACATAAGGGACACTCCTGGAGCACTGGTACAGGTGACCATAGAGACTGTGCTGGGACCCCACAGGGCACCTACTACATAAGGCCACCCAGACAGGAAATATAACAGATCTACCTAATACACAGAAACAAACAGAGAGGCAGCCAAAACAAGGAAACAAAGAAATACATCTCAAATGAAATAACAGGAGAAAATTCCAGAAACAGAACTAAACAAAATGTAGGCAAGCAAAAAGAGACAAGAACTCTTCCCATGGGCAAGAGTTCAAAACTCTGGTTATAAGGGTACTCAAAGAACTTAGTGAGTTCTTCAACAAAGACATAGCAAGCATTAAAAAATGACATAGAGACTATGAAAAAGAACCAGTCAGAAGTGAAGAATACTATAACTGAAAATGAAGAATGCACTAGAACAAATCACCAGTGGACTAGATGGAACAGAGGATTGAATCAACTATTTGGAAGACAAGGTAGCAGAAAACATACAATCGGAACAGAAAAGCAAAACAGAATTTAAAAAATGTCAATAACTACATGTCTATCAATAATTACTTTAAATGTAAATGTATTTATTTTTCCAATCAAAAGAAGGGGTGGCTTAATGGATAACGAAAACAAGACCATTACATGTGCTGCCTCCAAGAGACTCTTTTCAAATCAAAAGACACACGCAGACTGAAAGTAAAGAGGTAGAAAAGATATTTTATGAAAATGAAAAGAAAAACCAAGCAAAAGATCTGGGCTAGCAATACTTATACCAGACAAAATAGACTTTAAAACAAAGGATATAACAAGAGACATAGAAGGACCCAGTAATCCACTTCTGTGTATATATCTGAAAAAACCTGAAATGCTACTTCAAGGGGACGTGTGCATCCATATGTTCATTGCAGCATTGTTCACAATGGCCAAGATGTGCAGGCAGCCTAGGTGTCCGTTGATGAAAGTATGGATAAAGAGGAGGTGGTACCTATATACAATAGAATATTGCTCGTCCATGGAAGGGAATGGGTTCTTGCTGTTTGCAGTGGCATGGAGGGACCTGGAGGGTATTGTGCTGAGTGGACTGTGTCAGACAGAGAAAGACAGATGCAATATGATTTCATTTATATGTGGAAACTAAAGAATAAAATGAACAAACAAACAAAAGAGAAACTCACTCATAGATACAAAGAACATTTTGATGTTTGCTAAATTTGAGGGGGGTTTAGGAGGTCGATGAAAAATAGAAAGGTATTAAGAACTACAAATTGGTTGTTACAAAGTAGTCATGGGGATATAGGGTATAGCAGAAGGAATATAATCAATAATATTGTAATAACTATGTGTTGTGTCAGATGGGTACTAGATTGATCAGGATGATAAATGAAAGAGGGTTTGGGGGACAAGGTGAAAAAGGTGAGGGGATGAAGTATAAATAGGTAGTTACAAAATAGTTAGAGGATTGTAAAGTAAAGCACAGAAAATATAGTCAACAATATGGTAATAGCTACGTATAGTGCCAGGTGAGTACTAGAGAGGATCACTTCTTAAATTAACAAATGTCTAACAACTATGCTGTGCACCTGAAATTAATACAAAAAAATATAGACTGTTAACTGTAATTGAAAAATTAAAAGAGGGAGAAGGTGCAGGAGAATAAAAGTTTCAAATTTCCAGGTATAAAAAAAATAAGTCATGGGATGTAATGTACAGCATGGGGAATATGGTCAATAATATTGTGATAGCATAGTACGGTGTCAGATGGTTGCCAGACTTATGGCGATCACTTCTTTAGGCATATAAATATTGAATGACTATGGTGTACACCTGAAACTCATACAATATTGTATGTTAGCTATATTTTTTAATGAAAATCTTTCTAAAAAATAAAGTAACTTCAGCTAGAGAAGCCCATTCAAAAAACCCTGATTTGGGTTTTCTGAAGAATCAAGTGATGGAGTCTCTGCGGCAAGTTCATAGGGATATTGGAGTTGGAGGCAGCCTGTGTGTGCGCAGTTAGGGTAGGAGAGTCGGGAGAGGATGACACCTTCCCGAGGATAGGAACTGGGTCATCGTCTGTTCTGGGAAAGCCCTTCTGAGGGCCAAGTACATACTGGAATAATCGACAATATTCTATGTTGATGTGACAATGTTGCTGCCTGTGGGAAGTGTTTTAATAACAATATTTAAAAAAATAATACTGTGCCGCAAGTATGGGAACAGCAATAAATATTACACCCTATGTTTATAAATATAGAATAGACAAAGGCATGAATAGATGAGAGAGAGAGAAATACGCAAAGAAGCCGAGGAGAGAGAGAGAGAGAGAGAGAGAGAGAGAGAGAGAGAGAGAGAGACGGAGACCTAACCGAGTATTACATCGGCCTTCACTTCTCCAACAACATGGCCTCACCTCTTCTCACTGCCCAGGGGCTGCAGCCACACCCACTGGTCCCTCACCTCCAATGTAGCTTCAAAAACAACCAAATCATGGTCAGTCCTTGTGGCAAAGCTCACCTTCCAAACCTTATTTTTCCATTTTTCTTATTGTCCTTGGTAAAACATGTGAATTTAGGTCCAGATGTGGTGGAACTGGAACGTGTAAAGACTTTGTCCTTAGTCCTTCACCAGCCCTTCACCTTTATCTGCCTCCCTCCTGGCTCCTGCTCCTGCTTCTCACCATCCCCTAACAGTACCCCCTGACCTCCTCAGACTCATTTTGCTCACCCAAAGCCCAATGTTTCTAGTCACTGCAGTGCTTTCCAAACACCTTCTCTCTTTCTTGATTCAGATCCATTTCCTAACTCAGTCTCTAACATGGAGTGGTTTCTAACCTGATTGAAATTTTGAGGCAACTTTTAGGTTAGCCCTCCCTGGATTGTTTGTATTTGGAAAGGGAATGTTAGAGGAGATTCAAAGGAAGTCACCTCAAATGGGACATTGTCAGTTACTGTGACCGTTGGATAGGAAGGATGTCTCATGGTAAAAAACTGTTTCTCACGCTTCTTAACAGTAACGTAGGCCGTCGGCCCAAGTGTAGGGCAGTTCCCATGGACAAAGGTGCCAACACCACAGTGTAAGCATATTAAAAAAACAACTTTGTATTCAAAATTTTCACAGAAGGATTATATAGTTCAAAAAGGAACAAAGGTAGAGATTCTATTGCTTGCAACTACACAAAAATTTGAAGCATCTATTATCTGAAATATGTGTCACTTACATAACAATTTTCGCAATAAAGGTGTACAATAAGCAACATTTAAAGAATCATATCCATTCAGAATTAGTATAGTAAAAGGCAACAGAATCGCAGACATTATCTTCACTTTACTGATAAGAAAATGGAGGTCAGAAAAATTCCCATCGAGGAATGCTTTTGAGAACTTGAATTCTGGGGAAGCACACTGAAGGCCACAGGACGCTCCTGAGACATGGAGGCCACTCCCCCATCACGTGGCAAGTCCTCACCTCTGCCCACTTCCTGTCAGTAGGTGCCACTCATAAGAATTTTCTCATAAGCACTGCCCACTGACCTGGGACCTGGAGGCAGGTCATGCTTTTCACTCACTTCTGCAAAATGCATATCAGCAAATGATGAAGGGTGGGCCAGTCTGCTCCTGACACTACCAGGAATTGAGCTAGACCATTTTTGGTTCCCCAATCTCTCCTCTGAGGCAATGTATGCAGCCCAGGAGCTATGCCAGTTTCCTGCACTTAAAGGGGTTCTTTTCTCTTTTTGTTTTTTTCTCTGCCTTTCATGTTCTGGTATTTTTTCTAATGTCTAATGACCCTGGAGACTTGTTCACATTTAACGGGGCATAAATCTGGGATCTGAGCAAAGGAAGATGGCTCCAGTTTCTGATTTAAGTATTTGACTCTCATCACTCTCTTCTGAGCATGGTATTCCAGACTCCTATGCCTCTCTATTCAATACTCTAAAAATATAGGCATTTTATTTTTCCATGAGAGCAGTTTAGGGGTGGACATCTGATTTTTGTAGGTCAGGAGGGGAAATCTCAGATTATAACTGCACTTTAAACAATTGTATTTTACATTTGAAACATTCTGTTAAAGTCCTCTTAACCCCAACACTCAGTGTAATCTGAGGTATCAGGTGCCCTAATTCTTCAGACTCTCAGGGCTCCTGAATTTTTGTTCCCATGCCCCTAGGATTCGAATTTCTTCTGTGGCCTAAGCCAATGACCACTTACGCATTCCTGTTTTTTTTTAATATTATTTAAATTTTTTTCAATTTCATTTGACATTCAATATTATTTTACACTGGTTTCAGGTGTGCAGCCTAGTGGTTAGACATTTATATAATTTACAAAGTGATTCCCCTTATTATCTAGTACCCAACTAGCACTATACGTAGTTATTACAGTATATTAACTATGTTCCTCATACTGTACTTTACATTCTCATGACTATTTTGTAACTACCAATTACACTTCTTAATCCCTGCATCATTTTCACCCAGCCCCACAACTCCCCTCCCCTCAGTTGTTCTCTGTATCTGTGGGTCTGTTAACTACCTAGCATTTGGACTTTCCATTTCACCTGTGTTCATGATTAAGAAAAAAATAAGTCCTTTAAGAGGTGTGAGGAATTCACATTATTTCAAACAAAGAACAAGTGTTTCTCAAACTCACTGCAAAAGGAGGTATTTCTGTTCCTTAAAAAAAAAAAAAAAAAAAAAATCTCATTATGTGGTTAAGCTGAGCTCCTCCCATTTTCAACCTGTGAGTCATGTTAAGAACCCTCCAGAAATCACTCAGTGACTTGATTATGAGATGCTACCAGTTTGAAGTATCCACTGAATAATGTAAGTTCAATAACAAGGAATCGAGAAGAAACAATGAATATCAAGTTTATCTTCACTTCACTTCTAGCACTGGCCATTTTAGGTAACTGAGTTCCGTCCTGCACCCAGAGCTGCCCTCCTGGATGAGGCAGCTGGAACGACACTTGGCTGATGTCTGTTTTATGTTGCAGGCTCTGGAAGAGCTAACTGGATCAGACCCCAGGAGACAGAAGTGTCGGGAACCGAGGGGAAGAGTGTAAACCTCCTCTGTGACTATGGTACTTCATCTGCGGGCATTGTTGATCTCTACTGGTTTCGACAGTACCCAAACCAGGCTCCGGAATATATTCTCTACAGAGGGTGGGGGTACTCTGGAAAAGGAGAAGCCAGTTTTGCCACAGAAAGATTTGATTCAAAGAGTACAGCAAATGCAACCAATTTGCACATCAGAAATCTGGTGCCTGCAGACACTGCCCTGTACCACTGTGCACTGAGAGAGGCACGCTGACAGCCGCGCATAGGGCAGCTGTACAAGAACACAGCGCATGAGAGGAAGGAGAACGTGGCACACAAACCACACTGACGCTTTCTCTTCCTGCAAGACACAGCATGGTAATTAGGAGATACTGGATCAGCAGAGGTCACTCTGACTATAGAATAGCTATATAATTGTAGGCAGATAGCTTAAGCTTTTAGAATTTTTATTTCCTGAAATTAGTGATAACTCTATAAACTATTATGAGACGTGGCTTTAACATGTGTGTTGAGAGCCTGGCATGTTCTGGATGCTCAGCAAATGGTGGATGTCTTTATCTCTTTTGCAATAACTACTTTGACCTCAAAGGACCTTTCTGTCAATATCTGAGGATCTCTTTTACACCACACAGGCCAAAATAATAATAATCCCAGGACCCAGGAAAGGCTTCTTTGACCAGGGATCCCTGGTCACCATGCCAACCACTGAAGTGCTTGCTCAGCAAGTCCAGCCACTAGAGGACAAAGGGCTGCTGAGCTGCTCACTCATTCCTGAGCTCTCGGCCATGGACCACTGGGCATTGTCACGATGTGAACAGAAACAGAGGCAGTTCCTTAGAAGACTAAAGGCAAGAGGAAGAGGTCCAGCGTTAGGTGGAGGGAGAAGAGAGAGAAACTGCTTCGATGACTATTACCGGCCTCCTGTGGCAGCTGTTACCTTTCCAGGTGGAGATGAGTGGAATCGTGGGGCTGACTTCTTGACAAATGCCATCTACTGCAATAATTCTAGCCATGCTTCTAACTGACCGTCACCGTCCAATGGGATCTGTGCGAAGGCTAGCATCTTTGTTTGCACTGATGTTGGATAGGTTGTAAAAGAGGAAGGAAGATTTAGAGCCTATTCAAGTCTGAGGCAGCACCAGCACCTTTCAGCTTCCAAGCTGGAAACCAGCAGCTCCTGCAGTTCACGGGGAAGCCTGCACCAGCGGCTTCACTGCCTGCTGAGTGACTGCACCAGTCAGGAAGCGGGGCTTGGAAAGAGACAGCACGTCAGATATTTCACTTGTTTGTTTATTTATTTATTTTCCTTTTTTATTTTTATTTTTCATTTTTTTAATTAAAGTTTATTGGGGTGACAATTTCTAGTAAAGTTACATAGATTTCCGGTGTACAATTCTGTATTACATCATCTATAAATCCCATTGTGTGTTCACCAACCAGAATCAGTTCTCCTTCCATCACCATATATTTGGTCCCCCTTACCCTCATCTACTACTCCCCTTCCCCCTTACCCTCTGGTAACCACTAAACTATTGTCTGTGTCTATGAGTTTTTGTTTCTCATTTGTTTGTCTTGTTCTTTTGTTGTTTTTGGTTCATATACCACATATCAGTGAAATCATACGGTTCTCTGCTTTTTCTGTCTGACTTATTTCGCTTAGCATTATAATCTCAAGATCCATCCATGTTGTCACAAATGGTCCTATTTCATCTTTTCTTACCGCCGAATAGTATTCCATTGTGTATATATACCACAACTTCTTTATCCATTCATTTATCGAAGGACATTTTGGTTGTTTCCATGTCTTGGCCACTGTAAACAAAGCTGCAACGGACATTGGAGCACACGTGTCTTTATGGATAAATGTTTTCAGACATTTTTGGGTAGATACCCAAAAGAGGGATTTCTGGGTCATAGGGTAATTCTATTCTTAATTTTTTGAGGAACCTCCACACTGCCTTCCATAGCAGCTGCACCAGTCTGCATTCCTACCAACAGTGTATGAGGGTTCCTTTTTCTCCACAGCCTCACCAACACTTGTTACTATTTGTCTTGTTAATGATAGCCATTCTCACTGGGACTATATCAAACTTAAAAGCTTCTGCACAGCAAAAGAAACCATTGACAAAATAAAGAGGCAACCAACTGAATGGGAGAAGATTTTTGCAAACAGTGCCTCCGATAAGTGGCTAATATCCAAAATATACAAGGAACTCACGCAACTCAACAACAAAAAAACAAACAACCCAATTGAAAAATGGGCAGACGACCTGAAGAGACATTTCTCCAAAGAGGACATACAAATGGCAAATAGACATATGAAAAAATGCTCAACATCACTAATCATCAGAGAAATGCAAATAAAAACCACAATGAGATATACAGTTGGCATACAATATCATATTAGTTTCAGGTGTATACCATAGAGATTATACATTTATACAACTTAGTAAGTGCCCTGCTAAGTCTAGTACCCATCTGACACCTTACATAGTTATTAAAATATTATTGACATAATCCTTATGCTGTACTTTCCATCCTTGTCACTGTTTTGGTAAGATATGAAGCAAACTAAGTGTCCATTGACAGCAAATCAGATTTTTAACAATATTTTCTTTTACAAAAAGAAATTATGTTAAAATAAAGGCTAAAAAATATTGTGGATAGAAAATTGTTGTCAAAGACCTGCTTAAAGCTGACTTTTAAAAAAAATTGAACTACAGAAGATTATTCTCGACAGCATAAAATAAGTTAAGGAGAGTAGTAAGTAATTCCCTTAGCTTCCGTTTGTTGGAAAATTGTTTTTGTATCCTGTTGGTATTAAAGCAATATGATATATTGGTACAACACTTTACATACGTGAATGACTTGGAAAGTGATTTTAAATACATTAAATATTTCATATATTTGATTCATTTCCAGAATTTAAATTAAGGACTAATTTTAAGTAGGAAAAAACTTTTAGCAAGAAAATACATTAGTAAAAAATTTTTAACCATTTAGAGAAATTAGACTGAATGCTGTGTAATTATTTCATGAGCTAGTAAGTAAGACAAAAATAACATGGAAATGCTCTTGAAGTATATTAAGTAAAATACAGAGTGTTATCAACTGATAGACATTGGCACCAATTCAGCACCAACAAGAATCCCCAATTTGGGGTGTAGTGAAGAAGACAGCTTAATTCAGTGCACACAGCTCCATTTGATATAGCATGACTATGGAACAGCTCAATAGTGTTACAGCTCAATTATGAATTAGCAGTGCTGGGTACAGTGGCCCTGGGTTGAGGCAGTTCTCTTAGGTCTGGTCTGCTCCACCTGCTCTGGTCCCCGCTACTCTGCCCTGCTCTGTACCAGTCTACTCTGCTATGCCTGCTCTGGACTGGCAATACTTCTTTGATGTTTCAGCTCAAAGTATTTCAGCTCCAGCCAGGAAAACAGTTTTCTGTCTTCAGTGGAAAGGAAAAGTGTGCTCCCCTACCCAGAGGGGAGTTGAGTTATATAGAGTGTAGTCCCCATCCCTGGTCCCTGATTGGTTTGTCCTCATACAAATGAGGATTCTGAATCCTTGCAGTTTGATTGGTCCAAAAAGCAATGTCCTGATTAGTCAGAATGAAGCTGCTCTGTTTAGTGGTTGGTTAGTGAACATGCTGACAGAGGGATATGGCTGCATAGCTCTGATTCGAGGGGGAAACTCTCAGTTGTGTTGGTTGAAATACAATCCCAGGAACTATTTTATAATGGTTGACTCAGTTGGCAGAAACACAGTGTAGGCAGACTGGTTGGTACAGGACGCAGGCAGTTCAATTCAGATTTCTCCTTGAAGCACAGCTTGGGTGTGGGCCCCTGTTTAGAAATATCAGGTAGGCTTTGTTTGTTTGTTTGTTTTAATTTGAGCCCAGTTAGTCACCAGGAGTCCTTCTTGGTAGGTATCTTCTGACTCAGTGTCCACAGTACATCTTTGTAACCATGCTAAGCTTACACTCATATTAAACAAGTGCTCTGAACTGCAAATAATTTTCAGGTAATCTGACTTATTTTCTTTCTTGGTTTCAGCAACATCCCATTGGTAAGATATTTCAAGTGATTTTTCTAAGTTCGGGAGTCTCTAGAAATGGAGGATTTTCTATGAACTGCAGAAATCAGCCTGGACTGTCATTTTTACCATGTGAGCTGTGAGGCTGAAGACTTGGGGCAGTATTTCTGTGGGCTCAGAATGCCCACAGTAAAAGGAACAATAAAAAAGAACTATACCTCAGAGCTTATACCCCATCACCTGCTATAGGGACATGTGGCGACCTACAGACCCTAAACTGAAACATGATTAGAAACTGTGGGCAGCATAACTGAAGTATGGAAAGGAAATGGGTAACTGTGTTGCAGGACAAAACATCTCAAACTGCATTCAATGCATGTTTTCAATCCGCAATCCTAAAACTGACTCTCACCTTTAAATATCAGCAGAATTTTTTTAAACAGTATTTTCTTTTAATCTTTTTCTTTTTTCTTTAAATTTTTGATGTATTCAAATTATAAAAGCAATAGTGACTATTGTAATAAGTGAAGCAATGCAAAGATATATAAAGAAAAAGTTAATCCTCGTTCACCTGCTCTCTCTCAGGTGAGAGGTAAACAATTTTAATAACCTGCTGTCCTTCTCACCATTCTCTCTGCTTATACAAATACATACATACCGGGTCAGACAATTAAATTCGCAAACTCATCCTAGAAAAATGCTACATATCTCATTGCTGAATATCACTACGGTCACTTTTGAAGTACTCCACTTGGAAGCTGTGCACCAATGCCAGTGCCTAGTCCATCCTTCAAAGCAGTTTTGGAACTCTTTTTCTGGAACAGCCATCAGAGCTGTTGTCGTATTACCCTTGATGTCCTCAATGTCATCAAAATGTCTTCCTTTCAATATTTCCTTTACCTTCGGGTAGAGAAAGAAGTCATTGGGGGCCAGATCGGGTGAGTAGGAAGGAAGGGTGTTCCAATACACTTATTTGTTTACTGGCTAAAAACTCCCTCACAGACAGTGCCATGTGAACTGGTGCATTGTTGTGATGCAAGACCCAAGAATTGTTGGCGAAAAGTTCAGGTCATCTAACTCTTCACACAGCATTTTCAGCACTTGCAAATAGTAAACTTGGTTAACTGTTTGTCCAGTTGGTACAAATTCATAATGAATAATCCCTCTGATATAAAAAAACGTTAGCAACATCGGTGCAACAAGTTCATGAACTTAATTGTCAGATCTCATATAAACACATACACAAACACACATATATATTTGTGTGTATATATGTGTGTGTATATATATATATATATATATATATACATACATATATATACATATATATAGTGTATGTTTGGTTTATGTGCTTATTGGTTTGTTTTTATTAATTTTTATTAATATGTGTTAAGAGTGTATATATTCATATATATAATATAAATTTTTTTTCACATAGTATAATCGTAGGCATCCTTACAGGTCTGTATATATTATTCTAATTCATTTATTTTAACTAATGTCTAATTGTCCACAGTATGGATGGACCATACTATTTTTAAGCATTTTTTTTATTGATAGATATTCAGTTTTGTCAGGTTAGGACAGCTGCTGTGATAAATAACTGTACCTACATTTGCACAGTTTAGGATAGAGATTTCTGAAAGTTAGATTATTGGACCAAAGGATATCTTGATCTTTATTTTTAACAGACATTTTTAGATTACTTTCAAATAAACTTATAGCATCTCACCAGTAATTTATGTGAATTTCCTTTTTTCTTTATTCTCACTAGTTTTGAAGAGAGTACTGTGTTATTGAGACCATCTGGACTGAATATGTGACTGAATCCAGTTTTATATAAACTTAAGATTCTGGCGGGCCGGCGTGGAGATCTATTTGTCTTGAGGTTGCCCAGGACAAGCCTCGTATGTAAGTTTGTTTATTAAATTTGCCAACAATCTGGAGTGGTCTGCCTCTTTCTTCAGTCTCTCCTTGCCCTCCTTGTATGGAGGTCAGTTTCATATTTCACCCGGAAAACTCCCAAAGTTTTGAACCAACACCACCTTACGTAAGAATATCTCCTTTAATCCAAATATTTCTAAATTTTTTATTTTGATTTCATTTTATCATTTATCATTTTTACTTTTACAATAAAATCTTTCAACCTTCTGGAAATTTTCTACATGTGCAAGCTATTTCCCACCATGGCAATGTCGTCGTCACATTTTATGTTCCTATATAATATATGTATGTGTAACCAAAGGGTACATGTCCTTATTAAGAACTTTACCTGCTTCCAAAAATTACAGAAAATGTAAGAGTCACAGCAGCATTGGTGGTGGTGAGAACAATCAATAAACCCCCCAATGACACCTCGAAAGGAGAAATTTGGGGCTATTCTGCTTGGTGAGAGAGGCCAAACCTATTCGACTGATGTTAACAAAAGAGATATTAGAGAGGAGACAGGCAGCATAAAGAAGGGACCTTGGGGCAAATGCAAGCCTTGTGCAGAAGGAAGGTATTTAACCAATTCCACCCAACTCCTTCTGTGTAACTGGAGGTACATAGTCCAGCCTCCACCCGCTTCATTAAGTTGAGGTCTGGCTATAGTCATGTGTCTGGAAGATAATGAGCTTCTGAAATGGCAGAGAATGTCAGGTTCTTATGGTGAAAAAAATAAAATGCAAGAGAAAGACAACAGAGCTGAAAGAAGGTGCACTAGCTTATATTCCCACTTCTTTATTGAGGCAATTTTCCATGAATTTCCTGTGAGTTTCATGAATCTGTCCAGGTTCTGAACCAACTTGCCTGAAACTACCCCTGTCTCCAAGAGCTGCCCTTTGAAAGGGTCCCCAGCAGCAAGAGGCTGTAGAGTGGTTCAAGTGAGGGCTTGGTAAGGAAGGGTTTGCCCCTGGGGCTGATCACTCCTTCTGAGAAATGGCAGGTGGATAGCTCCTTAGCTCCTGAAGAAACCACTAACACACCATCATGAGAAAGCAAGCATTTGGATACCAGGTACAGAGACAGAATCCCTGGCCAGGCAGAGATAAGAAGCAACAGGAAAGGGCAGGAACTTCTCCTCTACACCATGGGGTTGTTCACATGGAGGAAGAACAGTCTGAACAACCAAGGAGATGAGACTGCTCAGCCGAGGGAGAGGGAATAGAGAGTTCTTCCTTGACTCCCAAGTCCCTGCCCAACCTCTGAGGGGTGACGAGGGAGGAAGTGTGAAAGAACAGCACAGCCCACCTGTCACTGGAAACTTCCTACTGGGTGGAGGTGAAGGGCAGAGCTTGGACTCTAAAATGATAATTAAGGTTCAAAAGTCATGCATGAACTGTGTATTTGGAGCAAAACTGCTTTAATAACTAAAAGGAAAAGAAAGGATAACCGGTTTCCCAGTGAGAAAGAGAGGACGGATAAAGCAAAACAGTGTTAGCATGATTTTCACTAAAAATAACCACTGAATTCATGTGAGATTTAACCTCCTCAGGACCTGTGCTGATGTGGTTTAGCTATGTTCCCAGCTACTTTCCTGCAATTCAGGGTATTGAATTGCCACAGAGATAAGCCAGGCAGACAGTCCTCAGACATTAGGGCTAAATTCTACTTCACACCGCCCGTGTCTTTTTTTTTATCATCACAAATATGTACAGTGTCTCATTTGGTTTATTCTTAGATAAACATGGTTTGGTGTACCTAAAACAGAATGGTTCTTCAGCAATATGCTAAATTTTTAAGGATCTTGAAGCTCCATTTTTCTATTAATTAATGCAGGTTTTGAGAATGCAGTAAGTACATAAAAAATAGACATCAACACTGTAGTAAAACTGAAATAGCTATTGTGCCTTTTAGAGATTCAGCCTTATTTCCACCTCATTCAAGGAGAAAGACACTCTTTAAAATTAGAAATCAAGAACAGTGAGGAAGAGAAATATATTTTTATCTAATAAAACACTTTCTGTAACGTTATTCAGTGATGGATGAAGTGAGAGATGTGAAAACTTCCAATCAAAGTTTGCACCATTTATTTTCAACAAGTATCTGTGATCTATCCTGGGAAAGCAACCAGTAGAGTTAGAATAAATCACACTCACCATTGTCAAGGAAATATTTTCTTGGTACAGAATGTTGGGTGATATTACAGACTCTTAGGATCTTGAATGGTGGAAGAGACCAAGTACAATTTGGGAGGAAGAGAGAAGAAATAGGAATGGGCCATGGACAGAGAACATTTGTCCAAAAGATTTGCCCATTCAAAATTTGCTTTAATCTATCATTACTATTGAAATTTGAGAGTTATTAGAATAGGGTCACAACATCTCAAAATGAGAAACCATTGAAGAAAGGAGGGTAAGCACAAAGATGCAAGCAATAACTACAGTTATACTTATTTGCAGACAGATTAAAGTGGACATCTGTGATTTTCATGTTTTTTATGCCCCGTAGAACTGCCGTGTTGTTGCGAGTTGTGCCACTTATTCACTATACAACTTTACAGACTGTCATTCACATCTTAGTCTAAGAGACAAAGAAAATGCTGAGATATGAAGAAAGACAGAATTCTGAGAACATCATCTGAGCTATAGATTCAGCTGTGCTGGAGCTGCAAAAGTCAAAATAATCTCTTTGTGGAACTAGCCAGCGTGA
Organism: Rhinolophus ferrumequinum; assembly: GCF_004115265.2. Lineage (NCBI taxonomy): Eukaryota > Metazoa > Chordata > Mammalia > Chiroptera > Rhinolophidae > Rhinolophus > Rhinolophus ferrumequinum. The sequence continues at coordinate 72,979,587 of NC_046289.1, forward strand.
GTTGAGATTCTGTCATTTACAACCAATAGATTCATAATACAGTCAAAGGTGGAAGGATACTTTTGGTTTTGTACTATTTTCTGAGCTGAATTTATGGTGCATAGAAGCATTTTCTAGTGAAAATAACTAGAGTTATATAGAGGCAGATAATCATTCATTTACCTTCATTATAATGAATATGAACCATGTTAATCCTATGTATGTTTTACGAATTTCTGATTCAAAAAATATGGGAAAATACTAAATTCATCTACAACTTTGTCTCATAGACAAGCACGCATTATTTTCACTTGTTTCTCTTTTTTAACATTTTTGCACATTGTTATATCATATTGTAGAAACAATTTTGTCCTTTTATTGACAGCCTGATTTTTGTCGTTAAAAACTTGCATTCATAGTTTGAATTGATTATCTACTATTCTACACCATAGGTATACCATACTTAACTTTATAATTTTTCGTTTTGGGGGATGTTTTGGTTATTTCCAATTTTCAGTCATTCTAAATAGCATTATGGTAAACACATTAAATATAAATTTGAATTTGAATTTCTCGTCCTTTCATGATGACAGCATCCTAGAACTAGAATTAGTGGTTCAATGGGTAAAAACAGTTTACCGTCTTTTTGTTCCTTTTCTCTCTCAATAATAAAACTTCTATCAAAGGTTTTCTAAATTCACTATCTCTGCTCTTTAACCCTTTTCTTACTACTTGAACCCACTCCAGTCATATTTTCATCCCTACCACTCCATTGAAATCACTCTTACTGAAGTCACCAATGAGCTTCACATCAACAAATCCAATGATCCATGACTACTCCTTATCTCTTAGAAGAACGTGACATTATGCCTACTCTCTCTTTAAAACTCATTTTTGAGGAGTGAGCCCCATTCTCTCTGTGTATAATAAAACCTTTTCAGAACAAAATAAATAAATAAAACCCGTCTTTGCTTCAATTCTGGGATTCCACCATCTCCTGGTTCGCCTTTTACCTCACAACCCACACCTACTCAGTCTCCTTGTCTAGATCTGCCTCCTCTTGCTGACCGCTTGCATTTCCTCAGGGTTCAGTTCTCAAATATATTCTCCATCTACATTCATTTCCTTCAAATGATCTTGAAAGAGTTCAGGACATGCCACACCCAAATATGCCGCTCTGGCATGCTGATTATTTTGAGCTGAAGGCACTTGAAAAATAACAGGTATAAAAAGGGCACTCTGACCACCACCCCCGCTCTTTTTCTTTCCGAAAACAGAAGCTCCTATGTGAAAGATGCCCTCGCTGTACAAGAAAAGAAATATTCTTATTACCAGAGTTGGGAGTTAAGGTTGAAAGAAATCTGTGCAAACAGATCTTGTTAAAGTAACTCTTATCTTCCTTTAATCTCCCCATATGTTTTAGTTACTTTTTCGCAACTGCCACTCTTAGTTCATTCTAGCATATACTAAGTACATAGGCTGAGCCACTTCTTTGGGTCTTCATTTTCTTATGAGGGTGCCCATGTACAGGTAAAAATTATTAGTAAAATCTGTATGTGTTTCTCCTGTTAATTTATTTTATATCAACTTAATTCTCAGACCCAGCTGGAGACCCTAAGAGGGACGAGGTAAAGCTTTGCCTTCCCTCCAGTCTTATCTAGGAATATGGCTTTAATTACCACTTACACCTTGCTGACTCACAAATTTACATCTCCATCCCAACACTTACCATTGAAAGCCAGGCTCATATATACTATGATCTATATAACACCTATACTGGATGTCTCATAGGCATCTAATATTTACCATACCCAAAACACAACGCCTGATTCCATCCCATAGACTCTTCCCTCACTTTTCTCCATCTCAAAAAATAAGTGGCAATATAATTCATCTAATTACCACAGCCAAAAATCTTGGAGTCTTCTTTAACTCTTCTCTTACTCCCATACTTCCTACTGTCAAACAAATTAACCACATAAGAGTGTTTTTGTCAGAAAAAGTCTGATTTTATTTGTAAATTTAAATAATGGATGTTACTTGATGGATTCCAGTGACAACCATTTCATTTCTGAATTCTAGTTCTAATATAATAAATAATGAGAGATGATAGATAGATAGATGAGATAGATAGATAGATAGATAGATAGATAGATAGATAGATAGATAGATAGATAGATGCAAGGACTCTTGTCTTGAGATTGTTGCCTAGTTAAATTATATCCCTGTCTCACAGGAATTTCTTGTTTAACTATTAAAGACTCTCCCTCAGAAGGCAGAAGCCAGTGAATTGTCTCCTTGTTTGGTAACTTAGAGATTTTAGGATGGTTGAGATGTATACTTTTCTTTTTTAGGGGAAGGGTAAGTGTGGAAAGGGAAATGGAAAAGAGGAAGCAGCATGACATTTAGATCCCAAGCATGTTCTAAAGCAGACCAGTTTTAGAGAAATATATATATATGGTTGGATTACTTTAGAATTATCTTTGCTTGCATAACCCATGGGAAGTCTTCAAGAGTACAGGAACAACTGTAAAGACCTCCACAAGTACAGGCACCTCAGCTTGAAGACTCCTGGTCTAAAACGGGACACTGTCACAATCACATTTGTCACCTCATATCTAGAAGAGATACAAGTTATTACAACATACTTACTGAGAAGTCATTCCTCCCCAATGATTTGAGATGCTGTTTTTATCATATACTCAATTTCCATATACAGTTTGGCCTAATTATTGATTTCCTATTCCATTTAATTGACCTGCCTGCCTAATCTTAATTTACACTTAAGAATTTTCTTCCTCTTTCTTTTTACTTTTACAGAATAAAAAAATGTGCTCTTTTCTTCCACATTTTCTTTCAACTGTTTTTTGTTTTTGCCTATGAATGATATGAATTTTTAAATTGTTGTTTATGTTATAACCTAGTTTTGGTAGTGGTTTTCCTTCTCTTTTAGGTTTTCTTATATATATATTCATTTCATCTGCAGACATGCAGATGAATTTCACCTCTTTCTTTCCAATTCTTATGCATCTAATTGTTTTTCTCTGGGCTGATTGCATCTTCTAGTAGCCCCAGCACAGTGTTAAATAGTGGTAAAGGTTCTGGATATCTTTGTCTTTCTCCTAATTTTTATAGGAAAGCGTCCAGCATTTCCCCATAAGTAAGTGCTGGTCTGGGGTTATGGCATATGTATTTCTTATGCTAAGGAATTAGTTATTAATTTCTATTTTTAGTGTTTTTAACAGGAATGTGTGTTGTATTTTGTCCCATGGCTTTGCTGCATCAATGGAGATTGTGTGATTTTTCTTCTCAGTTCTTATGCCAGTTACTAAACTACTCTTCACTGTAAATACTTTGCTCCTATATTTTGCTTCTCGTGTAGTAAACGCTGATGCCTATCATGCACTGCCCCCTAGAGTTAGTTAACTTTATACAGAGGGGGCCAGAACAATGTATGCACATTTTAAGAAAGGAAAACTGTATTAAAATTGTAATACTCAATATATACCAATAACAAAAAATAAATACAAGTCATGTTTGACTTCTGCAATTAAAAGAGGTGCTCAAAGTGGTTACCATCAGTGTCCAGACTCTTCTGATTACAGTGAACTACTCTGGAGCAACGTTGACCAACGTGTCCACTTGTATATATATTTTTGGCACCCCCAGTATGTATTTTTCTAATCTCCCCAAATGTATAATTAGCATATTCTATTTTTTTAAACATCCACAGTGTTAAATTGAATGAACTTTAGGTAGCAGACACTCAACATTTATTGACCTGCCACAACCCTTGTCTGTCACTGCTTGGGAAAGTTGTTAATCACCTTTCACTAAATACATTACTGCTGGGACTAATCTGGAATGTTGAAATTACCACATCTGAGACAGGAAAGAAGAAAATTCCAAGGGAAATACTCAAGTAAATTTTATTTCTCCCAAACAGCTGAAAAAAATCCTTCTATTCTTCCTAGACTAAACTCCTCTTCTTTGAGACCATTCCTGGTAAGTTTCCTCACCGGCAGAGAGAAAATCTTATGAAGACACTTAGAAGATTTGCTAGCATTTCTGCAGTGCCAGACTTGACGTGATTTGATAGTGTGCTAACTGGGGAAAAGGACGATCGTGTCCCCAGGAAAGTGAACCAGTTTACAAATAGCCAGTTTCTCCAGTGACCACCCCATGTGTCAGTTGTTTTCTTCTCAAGCAGAAATGAGAGGACAGGAAAAGGTAGAGCACAGTTCATCTCAGACCTGCATCTCAAAAACGGAGCTAACTCCAGTCTGAGGTACAATTACACTATACTTCAGGAAAAAGCCAGAACCAGCAGTCTCCCTATTTGATATAATTTCATATATGAAGAAGAATGGAAGACTAACATCTACAATTAACATCAAAGAAGATCACAGCTCTTTACTCATCACAAATTCTCAGCCACTGACCTCAGGCCCAAAGTAAGAAATGAAGGAAGGGAAGGATGGGGACAGGTTTGCCAGGGCCAGGGTTTATCCAGGGAATGTAGCTGAGAAAATGTGGTTAAGTAGGTACCTAGAGTCATCAGAGTGAAGACTGGATGAAAAGAATGAAAGAGAACTTTCTTCCTTAACCGCTCCTCTTTTTCAGTCCCTAATCCTTGCTGTAAATATAGGAGACCATAAAACGGGGTTTCAGATGACTAATATGTAAAGTATGAGAAACTACCAGCATTTGCACAGTTGCCCAGATCTAAATATAAGAAACACTTAGATTTTTGCGAAAAACATTAGCTTTCTCAGAGTTAACCAGATACCAGGTTGCTCTCTCAAATTTGAGATCATATTAAAAGAAACGATATTATAGTTCCCTTCTTTATATTTTAAGAGACAATTTGGAAAATGTCTAACTCTTTTAACTAATTTAAAACTGTTTAGATTAAGAAACATAACAAAGCAGGGTAGGCCCTAACCACTAAAGGAAACAACCAGGTCTTCTCTCAGTCTTTTATTTCTATCCTTCAGAGTGAAGTACAGAATCATACAGGCAAAGAACTCACATCAATTTCCTTTAATGGTGAGGAAAGTGAAGAAGGGAATTCCAGAAACTAAGGATATTCAGACAGTCATCACTGGAGAATATTTTGACACTATATTTTATTTTCTTTCTTTTTTGTGTCTCGTCCTCCTCTCTCTATGTTCTGTCTTCCTTAACTGAACATAATGAGTTGTTTTGTATTAAGGGGTAAACAGAAAACAAAACAATTTTTAACAAAAAGTTCAGACCACATGGGGGCAGTGCTTCCATGTGCAAAAGTAACTGACTTTGGAACGTAAAACTGAATGGGAGCAGCAGGAAAGAGAATATTCAACGATGAGTTTCATGTGACAAGTGAGATTTTGATTGGTTGTGAAAACAAAATGAGAATCACCAGGATTTCCACACCAAAAGAAGCAGAACAACCTAGAACACGGTCAGTTTCAGGCCTCCAAACTGAATTCTCAGATACTCCAGGAAGAAGAAAGAATGGAGATTCCCCTGCAGGCTTCACTGATGTTGCTGTGTATGCAGCTAACCTGTGAGTTGAGGGGGAGAAAAGGGTGGGGGCAAGCCAGGGAAATGGAGCACTTCTGATAATGAAATGTAGAGGGATCCCAGGGACATCTGGGGTTTATTCTAAGGAATACAGAAGAACTAAGGGAAATTCTTAAATTAAAAAAAAAAAAATTCTTATGTATAAAAATCTTTTCACATCTCCTGAATAGGTTCAAAAAGAGAACCACAGGTGAAACAGAGCCTCCCTTCCCTGAAAGTCCAGGAGGGCAAGAGCTTCATGCTGAACTGCAGTTACGGAGACGAGGCTTTTGATTTCTTCTATTGGTTTAGGCAGAATCCTGGGGAAGGCCTCATCTCCCTGATACAAATGCAATCAAATATGAAAGACAAGATCAACGGAAAATTCACAGCCAGGCTTAACAGACAGGACCAGCACTTTTCCCTGCACGTGACAGATTCCCAGCTCCATGACTCCACCATGTTCCTGTGTGCAGCGAGCAAATCCACAGTGCTGATCAGGCACCTGCAGCCTGCATCCAAACCCTGCAAAGCCCTGCACCTGCTCCTGTAAGGACTCCAGAACACTGCTTTTAACTTTGCTCTGAGCAAAGGGAAACATGAGGGGTTTTTAATAACATAATGTCAAATATTTCATTTGAAGACCATGTGCAGAGGGATAATGTTGTCAAATACCACCTAATGTATTTTGTTTCTCAGTGTGAAGCCTTTATTCTGTTAAAACTAGTCTGAAAACCTGAGGCTTAATATCAGAATGGAGAGAGCACTAAAAAGAACAAAGAGAACAGAGTAAAATTCTTACAATTGTGCTCCTTTGTAGAGCTTTGTTAGGACAAGGGTCTCAAGGTCTGTGGGGTCCTCACTAAATGCTATTCTTGCTAAATGTTAAAATGCAGCACAGCATTTTGCAGACATAGCTGTACACAGGATGAGCTTGACAGGAATTCGACCTGATAAGTGTAGCTAACCGCAAAGAAGAAATCAACAACCAAATAGTGAAGCAATAGCTAAGCCTCCCTTCAGGAAGATGGAGCTTTGGATGTGAGTTCCCTGTCTCCTTTACTTGCTACAAATAAATAAAACTGCCTGACGACAACCATGGCTCATTCTTGAATAGAACACCCCAAGCAGCGAACTCCTTGAGTTCAGTAACACCTTTACAAATATATCAAAAATACAAAATCGTAAAAGCTGTGACCATCAAATTCGCTAATGAAAGAAAATATACTTTTGACATTCCAAAAAGAGTGGCTTAGAAGATCAAGTACCAACACCTGAGGGAAAATGGTCTAAAGTTTATACCATGAAAAGAGACCATAACATGATACAAAATCTAGTTCCTCCTTAAAAGGGATAAAAGGCCAACCAGCTGGCTGGAGAAGAGTTAAAAGGGGTGTGACCGGAGGTTATAAACAATAGGTCCTTGAAAAGTGCCCAGCATCCTGCTCATTTCTAAGGTCAGAAATCTGAGCAGGTGGGGTGGAGGAGGGTGAGTCACATTTAAGGATGACCATGAACTGAAGGAGCAGTGTGTGTAGGCAGAAATTGTTCAGATCATTGTATCTCACATCCATACCCACTGGAGAGCATCCACTACAGAGGAAGCACTGGATGACCATGTGAACAAGATGATCCATCCAGCGGATATCACCAGCCTCTGTCCACCAGAGTGCTTGAACAATAGACCCACAAACAGATTAGCCGAGGTGACTGAACAGAGGTTCTCCACGAGCCCAGTAGCGTGCTTTTCTCTTACCAAGTTGGATTTAGCTGCTTCTGCTGTCAAATAGCCAACCTGTTACCAATAGATAAAATGCTAAGCCTTCAATATGGAATCATCCCTCAAGGAGATCACCAGCCACTTGTTGGCAAGTTGATTACATCGGACCACTTCCACCCTGGAGGTGGCAGAAATCTTTTTTTCTTGGGGTTAATACATATTCTGGGTATGAGTTTGCCTTCCCTTCCACAGTACCACACATAGTAGCATGAACTGAGGGCTCAGAGTGTCTGATTGACCGTCATCATCATCAAAGGATTTCACATCCCTTTGCATCAACAGGCCCACTTTATAGCAAAGAGGTGTGACAGTGGACATGTGACCGTTGAGTATACTGGTCCTACTACATACAGCATTATCCACAAACCACTAGCCTAACAGAATATTGGAAAAACAACTGAAAGGCTAAAGTACCAGCTTAGAGACAGCACTCTGAGAGGTTGAAGAGCTATTCTTTAAGATGGTGCTGAGTTCCAAAGCAGCTCTCAATCGGTAATGGACAATAAGTTTATGGATTATTCCAGCTCCTTCATACCTCTCTTGGTATAATTCCAAAGGGTATGCTATACCAAATCCAGAGTTACCAGCGGGATAAGCACCATGGCCCATAGTAGTAGTAACTGGCTTGATGACTGTATTGGTTCCCGTCCCTTCCTACCAACGTTTCCTAGAATCACCAGCATATAAACTGCTTACACACAAATCCTCATATTGGAGGTAACTTCTGGGGATCCAAAACCCAGATACAGAAATTCAAGTCATGGGACAAGGATGGAGATTATCAAGAAGAAATTCTGATGCCCCTTCTTCTTTTGCTATCAAACTGGATTTCAGGGCACAAGGGAATCTAGCAGCCTCATTCAGGGCTGGTCCCGACTCTCACGACTCCCTGGGCATCTCTGTGAGTAGAGAGAGACTCAGCCACTTACCACTATGTTACAGAGAACCGTGCTCCTCAGACAGTCCCCAGGATGTAACAGGACCCCATTCATACTCACAGCTTGGGGACTCCAACTCTGGAATTAAGTAGGTAACTCTATCACCCCCTCTGGAAACACAAAATTCCAATGAATCAATGTATGTGTTTTTTTTAAGTTCTTTGTTCACAATATAGTTTTTTAAATGGAATGAATGATGAGAGCATCTCTTAATATGAGTTGTTTGAGGCAATTTAGTGCTGATGAGAACTTCTGCAATACTTATTTCAGAGTTTCTTGATATAGCACACACAAGTACCTTTTGAAAGTACCCAAGGAAGACACAGGCACAATTAGACATGACGTGGTCAGCTTCCGAGTTTACTCCATGCTCTTTTCAGTCACAAATGTATATTTTTTAATCATTTCTTATTTTGAAAAATTATAAAAATATAAAAATTGAATATATTAATATAACAAGTGTATTCTTATCGCTCATAATTAATTGCTCATACCATGTTTCCCCAAAAATAAGACCTAGCCGGACAATCAGCTCTAATGCGTCTTTTGGAGCAAAAATTAATATAAGACCTGGTCTTATATTGTATTATGTTATATTATATAAGACCCAGTATTTTATATTTATTATATTATATTATATTATATCACCTGGTCTTATATTATAGTAAAGTAAGACTGGGTCTTATATTAATTTTTGCTCCAAAAGACACATTAGAGCTGATTGTCTGGCTAGGTCTTATTTTTGGGGGAACACAATATTTATCATAGTTTCTTTGAAATTTTTATTTAAAAAAAGAATAGAAAAATTATAGAGTTTGTCATTGTTGCAAATGAAACCCTGCTACTTCTGCTTGCCATTCCAGGTCTATTCTCCTCTCCAAGATTAGGTCTTACAAGGGATAAATTTGCCAGCTCTCTTTCCTCTCCATTTTCATCCTAGAATAAAAGAACTCAGAAAACATTTTTCACTTTCATTTGACATTATAACCAAACGCTATGTTCTGCCTAGAGTATTTTCTGAAAGAGAGACCAAAAAGTATTGGAAAAACTTTCCTCACTGAGACATAGTCACCTGCCCACTTATACCATTTTGTGCTCTGAAGCAGAAGTGTCACCTAGCACAGAGGAGAACCCAGATCAGAGCAAGAGACTTCTCACCCTGTGGAGAGATTTGTTAGCATTTCTTTTGCTACTTTGCTATGGGCAGTCATAGTCTCTACCTGTCTTGGTAACGAAGGTGTAGGTCTTTATTTATAATGTTATCTAAGGGTGTTCTGAAACAAGAGAAAATTAATAGCACAGGAACTGCAGTGCCTCACAGAGCCCAGTGATGGGGAGCTAGAAAGTCTATGTGCCGCCTAGAGTTTGGATCAAGGAGAGGAAAATTGGGCGGGTCAGGAAATGCTGTGAGTCTGCCTGCTTTATCTCACTGGACAATGCATGCATGAGGAAAAATGAGATGCCAATAAATCCCTGTCAAATATGCAACACAGAAGGTTCCCACATAAATTTTACACTAATTGTTCTGATTCTTCATTCACAAACCACAAAGAGATGAGCACAGTGGTTCTTACAGGAACTTTTGCCACTGGCATTATAGAGTTGTAGAGCTCCTTGACACAGCTAAAGCCAAGTATTCTTTGGGGAAAAAAAAAAAGTCTTCAAGAAAATAACAAGGCAAGACAATATCAAAATCTTGATTCTGATTTTCTCCACACTATCCAAGTGTTGCTGTTGTCTTTGTCATAATTTTGCAGTTTTGAAAAATGATGAAAACACAGAATTGGTGAAAGAATATAACCAAAATCTGTGATACAGTAACCCAGAAATCATTATGACATTGGTTTTAAGACCAAAGAAAGAGAGGGAGGAAGGGTGGAAGAAAGGAAGGAAGGAAGGAAGGAAGGAAGGAAGGAAGGAAGGAAGGAAGGAAGGAAGGAAGGAAGGAAGGAAGGAGCAGGGAGGGAGGGAAAGAGAGGAAAGAGAGAGAGAGAAGGAAGGAAGGAAGGAAGGAAGGAAGGAAGGAAAAAGTAGGGAGGGAGGGAAAGAGAGGAAGAGAGGAAAGAGAGAGAGAGAAAGAAGGAAGAAAGGAAAGAAGGAAGGAGTAGGGAGGGAGGGAAAGAGAGGAAGAGAGGAAAGAGAGAGAGAGAAAGAAGGAAGGAAGGAAAGAAGGAAAGAAGGAAGGAAGGAAGGAAGGAAGGAAGGAAGGAAGGAAGGAAGGAAGGAAGGAAGGAAGGAAGAAGGAAAGGAAAATAAAGCTTACAGAGAAAACTTGTCATTATATATTAGATTTGCCTATTTTTTCTCCACCCATCCCATTCTCCTCTCCAAGATTATATCTTTACAAAAACAATTCATCAGCTCCCTCTTTTAATTTTTATCACAGCATAAATTACAGTTCTAACATCTTTTTTCATTTGGCATTATAGCCAAACTTTTATTCTCTGAAGCAAAAGACAAAAAGCATCGATAAATTTTTTTAAGCAAGACATAATCAATGGCCCACCTGAGACACCATTTCCTGTTCTAAAGCAGTGATGTCACCGAGTACAGCTTATATCTTATATCTGATTAGAACCAGAGATTTTTTTCACCCTGCAGCAGAGAGCTACCGGCATGGCATGCCTGTGTTTGCTGTGGGCATTCGTGGTCTCCACCTATCTTGGTAAGGAAGGCACATGTATTTGCTTTTCTTAGTATCCAATAGGACTGGGAAATAAGAAGAAAGATTGGTCCCCACTGCTGGGGGCAAGAAAGCTGATGCATTTTTGCCTGAAGCTTGGATCAAGAAGGGGAAATGTGGGTGGGAACAGAAATCAGATGGGAGTCTGCCTAATTTATCTAGCCGGTGTCATATTCCAGTGCAGTCCTTTCTCTCCTCTTTCCCACAGGATCCAATGTGGCCCAGCAAGTCACTCAGCCTCAACCAGAAATGTCTGTGTGGGAAGCAGAGACTGTGACCCTGGCTTGCACATATAGCACTAGCAATAGTGATTATTATTTGTTTTGGTACAAACAGCCTCCCAGTGGGGAGATGATTTTCATTATCCGCCAAGAAGCTTATAAGCTACAAAATGCAACGGAAAATCGCTTCTCTGTGAACTTCCAGAAAGCAAGCAAAAGCTTCAGTCTCAGGATCTCAGACTGCCAGCTGGAGGATGCCGCGATGTATTTCTGTGCTCTCAGTGAGGCACAGTGAGATGATTGACAGGGAGAGGCTTACAGAAACCTCAGCGCTTGTGTTGACCTCAGCGCTTGTGTTGAGGGTGAGGGGAGTGGTTGAGGTAACAGGAACATAGAGAGGAAATCATTGACTTCTCTGAAGGAAAAGACTATTATTTTATCTCACTATAGAAAACACAGAAAGGATGTCTAGAAGCTATAAGATAGGAATAAAAATGATGAACGTGCACAATGCTATATAGTTTTGCAAAGATCTTCACATATATTTATTTAATTTAACCCTCACATCTCTGTGTGTTATATAGACAGGTCAGATATTCTATGTCACAGTAACTCTCATAGATTGAACTAAAGCTATATTCCAGAATCATGCCTTAACTTTTTCTGTGTAAATCACTCTAATTACTGTCCTTGTACATGTACCACAATTATATCAGTCACCATATCCATAATTGAATTTCCTATTCTCCCCACAAATCTTTTTTTTTTTTTTTAATTTTCCCTCTACAGCCTTTCTCAGGATTCAGGAACACAATAAAAATTTGCTATTGCTAAGTTTGGAGAATTCCTCCATCTTATACCTCCCAGCATAGGTTGTCTGATTTTTTTGGTACACGTCTTATTTCTAATTACAAAGCAATGCAAAAAACTTCATCATATCTATCCCACTGTCTCCCAATTGATCTATCAGTCATTCTTCCTGACTTAAACCTAGTGTCACCCTGTATTTCTTACAGTTTCTTAATGCACCTCCTATCTGACCCGAGAAGTTGAGGAAAGAGAACAAACAACTCTCAAACAGGATTCATGTGCTGCTAGTACTCATCACCAAATGCGGGGGGGAAGAAAAGTTAAGTTCTGGTAATGCCATAATTGCTTCTGATGAAGCAACCATTTAGAAGAACGAGGTCTAAAGGCGGTGAGGTGGTGACTCTACTATTATCAGAGTCACCATCTCACATCCCCTGAGAAATGGGGGATGTCTGGACCTGGAGAGCATTCCACCTTGCTTATGTTAAGAGAGAAAAATTAAATGGAAAAAATAATGTCAACATTTCTTTTTATGTCCACAATTCCCCCAATACATAGCTTTTACTGTTAAGACCCTTTGTGGATCATTTAATTCCATCTGCCCACATTGAGTGAGTGGTAGAGAGTTGGATAAGATACTCCATGGCTGAAATAAGACTGAGGAGTGGGTTCCAGATCTGAGGTTAGAAATATGTTCAGAATGAGTGGTGGAAGTTACTGGAGTTGGGAGATGCCAAGGTTGACCCAAAAGCCAGATTGGTTAATAATAACTAAAAATAAGCCTTTACAGGAATAGCTTGTCATCCTGCCATCCCTCAGTTACTAGTATTGGCACAAGAGATTTAGTGCCCAGACTGGATCTAGAACCGGAGCTGGTGACATACAGAGGACCTTCTGGATTTCCTATGGCTTTTCCAGTCTCCCTTGAGAGCTTCTCTACTGCCTGACATAGGCCCCCATCTTCATAGCTTTGGGGCCTCCTCTTCATCCCTTTGAACAGCATGGAGCTGGGGGAGCGAGGAAGAGGGCAGGCAGAGAGCCATCTGAAACATTCCCCTTTAGTTTCACATCTGGAGCCCCAGAGCAAGTTACGCCTCCCATGTCCCCCAAATCCCATCTACACCCCTACTCATTCTAAACACACCTTTTCCAGCCTCAGCTCCTAGAACACCATACCCCAGCCCAGGCTTAGCACCCCAGGCTCTTGCTTGTCTGGAAAAGTGGGTTAGAAGCCAAACTCAGTGAAAATATCACCTCTTATGCAAACAGCAAAATAATTTATAAAGATTGTGGAAGCTGCAGAAAATGAATACCAGACTGCCATTGGTGAGAATTATCAGACAACATTGGACACTACTTTCAAAGCCTTACGTCAACAGTTGCCAGGAAGGGGGATGTTGGAAGAGGGTAAAGAGGGTCAAATATATGGTGATGGAAGGGAACTGACGCTGAGTGGTGACCACATTATGCAATATATAGATGATGTATTATAGAATTGTACACTTGAAACCTATGTAGTTTTGTTGACCAGTGTCACTCCAATAAATTTTAATTGAAAAAAAAAAAAGATTGACTGGAATAAAATCCTTAGATCCAAGAGTGGCAAAGAGATGCAGAATGCATATGATGAACACTGCATAACCGGGTCATTTTAGTGTCATTGCATTTTTAAAAACTCATTGTAAACGTATTCAAAACTGTCAAGCTACCCAGTCAGATGGGCTGTTGCCATTTAAAATCACTGTAATTAATTACTTTGGTTAGAGCGCAAAGCTTAGCTAATCACTCATTATTTTTCATTTCTGCTGTTCAAAGAGGGTTGAAAAATCAGTTTAGTTTAAATGTCTTTCATTTTCTGTTACACCTTTCTTTCTTACAATGAAGAGATGATTCTTCTAGTTTAATGCTAAAACTTTTTGAAGAGTTTCAAAAATATTTTATTTACTATACCCTAATACCCTAAAATTACTGTCTTTTGGTTTATGAAGTGGGTAGCTTTTGGTATTTGCCCCGTTCTTTTTAATGGAGTCAATAATGGACCTTCTAGTTTAAGGTGGTTGATGGATTTAGCCATAAATGCTGCTGAAACAATTTTTTACCTTTCCCCCTTACCTCTTCCATTTATGTCAGACTGAGGTAAGAGGGAAAGCGTTTTCTATATCAATTGTCTTTAAATCTTTCCAAAGGTTATTTAGCTAACTTAGTGTTTAAACTTTTTTTAAACAAGGCCAAGGTCTAATGCTGTTTTGAGATTCTGGAATTAAATGCAAATACTTATTTCAGATATGCATTTAATGGTTTTTTTTCTTGTGACAATTATGTAAATTAGCTTGAATTCCATATGTCCCTGAGTTATTTTTATCATAAAGCCACAAATGAATTATAACAAGGCTAACTATATATAATACTGAACTCATGACCTTGTCTCAGTTTCTTTTTCCTTAGGTTGTAAACTTATGAAACTCAATGTGACATTAAAATAAAAATTTTTCTTTTTATTTGAGTAGAAAATCAGTTACCAGTGAGTCATATACTATTTTAAAATAATTTCTTTGGATATTGTGATTCTTAAGTGGTTGTAAGTTAGAAAAGCTGGGAATACATATGGTGTACGGTTACAGTATAAATTTTTCTATTGTCCTATGCATCACATGCATGTTCATAATATTTTTAAAAATACATTTACTGATCCTACAGGAATTTCAAGCCTGAGGTGAATGTTAGTATTTACTATAAGGAGTGGAGTGGATTATTCAATCCAGTATTCCTTATTATACTCTGGTGGAATCCATTCCTCACATACTCTTGAAGATGTGTGGGCCTGGAAATGTTTTGTTTGTTTTTTTTTTAAATACCACTTTTATAATGTACAATAAAATATTTCATTAGTTTTTAAAAAAGGTATTACTGCTCACGCAAGTCAGATAACTCTGGGCCATTTATGTCTTACCCCTCAAGTCCAATTAGTCACCAGGATTTACAGATTCAGGCCAGATATCAAGTTTCATATCAAAGTTTGCTTCTCTCCATCCTTGTTTCTAGTGCTTTGGTATAACTCCTGTCATTTGAATTAATAAATAATCATTTATCTAGTCTCTTTCTCTCCTCAACTGTGCTCCTTTGCACACACTGCTTCACACAGCCACCCGAGTGACCTTCCTACAGTAAGAATAAGGACATGTCCATTCCCTCTTCAATAAAGCCCTATTTCCCACAGAAGGAACGTGTGATTGTTCAGAATGTAAACCCCATCAAACAGACCACTCAAAGGGTACAAACTTGCAGTTATGAGATGAATAAGCTTCAGGGGCCTCATGTACAGCACGGTGATCATAATTAAAAATACTGTATTATATACTTGACAGTTGCTAAGGAAGTGCATTTTAAATATTCTCACTGCAAATGAAATGGAATTATGTGATGTGATAGAGGTGTTGGCTTACACTCCGGTGGGCATCATTTTGCAATATATAAATGTATCAAATCAACATGTTGTACACTTTAAACTTATACAATATTGTATGTCAATTGTGTCTCAATAAAGCTAGGGAAGAGGGGAGGCAGAGACCACTACTGAATGCCCCGCCCCTACCATGCCTGACAGGGTAAATGATCAAGAACTATCTATTGGATGGACTCATTCGTTCCCTGCTGAGTAATTGAGCCTCATTTGTTGCCACACTCCCAGCCACCTCTCTCTGTATGCGCCCATCATCTCAGCACGTGCAACTGTTTTCTGCCTCTGTTTTTGTGGACACAGTTCCCTCAGCATGCAATACCTATGTATCCACTCAACCACTTCGCTATTGTTCAAGATGTTTGCAAGTTTCCCCTCTCCTCTTAATCCTTGTCCTGACCCTCTTGCCCAGAAAGAACTGACCACTTCCTCTTGTTTAACCCTGACTAAAACCCTAGGCATATTTGTAAAGTAGCAAAACTAACACTTTATGGGACTTTTCATATGTATTTTTTGTACATGTATTTTGTGTGTATTTTTCATTGTACCCCCACAATAACGTAGGCTTTAGTTGTCAGGGACTGAGTTTTATTCATTTATTGAATTGCTATTGAGCGACAACAGTTCCTATACCATTCCTGAATTCACAGCTGGGAATTTTAAAAGTTTTTTTCAATGAAGTTATTAACAGTATTTTCCTCATTAAACATGATAAAATGAAAATTGATAACTTTTTATACTGCCATCTCTACAGCTATGTTAACTGGGGATTCTGAGCTAACTCAGAGGAAACGGAGACCATAGAGCATATAGAACATTATTATACCAGAGGTGCCAAAAAAATATATACACATTTTAAGAGATGTTATCTATGTATTAGTTTTCGAAGTTGAATTGAATTACGGTAGCAATGTGTAGTATAACATTCGCTCAAAAGATGGCATTAATTAAATGAATGCTAGCGTCACCATGTGACAGGCAGGACAGTCAAAGAAAATGGCGGAAGCACGATTGTCATTCAAGGAGCACAAGGCCATTTTGAAGTGGTATTTGAAATTCGAGAACGTTGTGGTTGTACAACAACAATGGAGGCGTGAGTATGCAACAGAACCTCCAACACGCCTAACAATTACATGCATTCGTGATAAGTTTTAGATGCATGGTACTGTGTGTGATGTGCACGAGGGAAGAGCCAGGAGGCCACGCACAGCACCAAGCCAAGCAGTAGTTCACCATAATCAGAAGTGTCTGAGTGCTGATGGTAACCACTTTGAGCACTCTTTGTAATTGCACAAGTCAAACAAAAAAAGTCAAGAACCATATGATTTCACTGATATGTGCGATATAAAACTGAAGACAACAAAGGAACAAGACAAACAAATAAAGAAACAAAAACTCATAGACACAGACAATAGTTTAGTGGTTACCAGAGGGTAAGGGGTAGGGGGATGGTAGATGAGAGTAAAGGGGATCCAATATATGGTGATGGAAGAACTGACTCTGGGTGGTGAGCACACAAGGTGATATATATAGATGATGTATTATAGAATTGTACACCTAAAACCTATGTAACTTTACTAACAGTTGTCATCCCAATAAACTTTAATTTAAAACAAAAGAAAGTAACTTGTATTCATCTTTTGTTATCAGTATACATATATTAGTATTACAATTTTAATACAGTTTTTTCCTTTCTTAAAGTGTGTATACATTTTTTTGGCACCCTCTGTGTTCATAATAACAGTATTAGGAGTAGCTAACGTATTGAGAATGTATATGTGCCCTACATTCTGATAGGTGCATAACATGTATTATTTTATTTTGTAGTTTCAACAAATCTATGCTGCAGGTATCTTGATATCCCATTTTATATGAGGAAATTAAAACTCGAAGAGGTAAACTTGCCTAGAATCACACATTGTATGTATGGCTCATTAATCAGTGGACACGTTGCTTCCCCAAAGAGCGGCAAAATGCTCCAGCCTCTCAGTCATTAATTTGATAGACACATAGACAGATTATGAGAAAGAAAAAAATGCATGAAAATAGTGCTGTGCTAAGCGTACAATTCTCACTTTTTCTAGGGTAGTGATTGCATACTACCTGATTTCATTTATCTTTTTTAATGAAGTTTAAAATAAAATTAACAATATTACCATTATTGATTTTTTATATAGGGAATTTGTGCCTTTTTAACATTAGTTTATAATTATTTGGTTTGTGAATATCCAATATTTTAAACTTCTCCAATGAATTTCAAATTTAAAATATAGTTTTTGGTAGAGGTGCTAATAAATGTTCCAAGTGTCATACTCTATAACTCAATGAAGAATGCAGGAGTTTTAAAGGAATTTCTAACTTTTCCAAATTATCATAGGAAAATTATTTTTGGTACTTTTTAAACTTTTTTTTTCCATATGGCTGGGTGTTGCTATGAATGCTCTTTTCCAATTTTTTCCTCCAGTGAAAAACTAATATAATCTGAATACTTTCCCACATAAATGAATAGTTTGTCTATATCATGAGTTCCCATGGCTATGAAAGTTCACATTTTTGGAATATACATTAGTTTATTCAATCAATAACTTTTGCAAGTCAGCATAATACATATATTATTACCAAACTGGATTATAAGCAAAACTGAGATATAAAAAAAGTTTTTACATAAATCTGTATGCAAATAAGAGAGCCCAGATCAAAGTAACTAAAGCGAAAATATATATATATATATATATATATATGTATATATATATATATATATATATATTGTTGCTTTAAAAATCTGAAATACCCAGATTAACTACTTTTTGAGGAAGGGCTGGACCCAAATACTCAAATAATGTCACCAGTAACATGTCTATTACTTGGTTCTTCCTTACTCTATTTTGGCTTTATTCTAAAGCACACCCTGGCCACAGTGATGGCAAACACACCACCAGGAGTCTCAGACTTATACCCTGCTATATCTGTTTCCTATTGCTGCTGTAACAAATAACACAAATTGAGCGACTTAAACAATACAAATCTATCATCTTCTAAAAGTCAGAAGTCTCACTGAACTAACAACACAAGGTATTGGCGGGGCTATATTCCTTCTGGAGTTTCTAGGGAAGGCCACTGAAACACTGAGCCCTTTCTAACTTCCAGAGGCTGCAGCTCTCCTTGGCTCGTGGCACTCTTCTTCCATCTTCAAACCCAGCAATCGCATCACTCTAACCTTCGCAGCCATTGTCACACCTTCTCTGACTCTCTTGATCCTTCTGCTTACCTCTTACAAGGAACCTTGTGATTACATTGGACGCACCAGATATTCCAGCATAATCTCCCTATCTCAATATACTCAATTTAAGCACATCTGCAAGATGCCCTTTTGCCCTGTAAAGTAACATATTCACGGGTTCTGGAGATTAGAGCGTGGGCATCTTTAGGGGACTATTATTCTGCCTGTCTTACATGTCAATTTAACAACTCCAGCAGAAGGAACAGACGTCTTTCCCCATGGTTCCAGAAAACATCCTGGGGCTGACTTTCCTTGGACTGATTTGTTCAGATCTGGGGAAAGGGAAGAGGTGGTTTCCCAAGGCGAAGCCACTATACTATTAGAAGAGGAATGATTAATGCGTAGGCAAAAATAACAGATGACCCCAATACGTTAATTTCCTTTCAAACTCCTTTGCCATCAAAAAGTAGTGATAAACCCACACTGTAATTCCCTATGGCTATTTTGCTTCTTACTAATTGCTCTGGTTGTTAACAAAATCGGCAGCATGGAGCCTTAATGCACTCTCTTAAGTTCTTTGTCTCCCTTCACTCTGGCAGCTTCATTGTCTCTGTAACACCAGGAATCAGACTACAGCAACAAAAGTTTAAACTTCTTTTAACAGAAGGAAACGCTTTCTGCTTAATGGAGAGGCTGAGAGAGATAACCTACTCTACAGTATCTCAGAATTATACTGTTTGATAATTTCTTGCACAGAACATCTGCAAATTCAGAAAGGTAAGTGATATCAGATCTAAAAATCTCTTATTCTGTCTTCCTTCATTCAGATTCAAATTTAAGGGGAAACATTTGAGAAGTTGCATGAATTTCAGTGACTGATATTTTCCACTATAGAAGATACAGAAGAAAAAGAATGGTCAGAGGATTAAACATAAACATACAGTGACAGTGATTCTGCATTGTCATCAGAACACGTTCATGGTTATATACCAACCAGTGCATTAGATTAATGGCAGTCAGACTTTGGAATATTATAAAACCCTCACACATTTTTAAGATGATTTCTAAAATATTTTATTATTACTTTAATGTTTAAACAGCTGTAAAGGTTGTAAATTCCACTGTTATAAATATTGATATTTTCAATAAAAACCCTATAATAGCTTTTAAATATATGCAATGACATCTTAATACCAAAGTGATTTGATACCCATCAACATCCAATTAAAATTCATGACCAAACTCTTCATTAACAATTGAAAATTTCATATTGCTTCTTTCTTTCCTTAAAATCATATTTCCATTCAACTTCTCCTGCAGAATTTAATATATTTTTCTTTAAAAGGCTTTTACTGATCACCCCAAAGTGCGTGCAACGAAAACATGTTATGAAATTTCTTAAATTTCCTCTGACCATATTGCTCTGATAGTTAAAAGTTATTTTGTCTGGATTGAGTTGTAACTATAATTATTAATAATGCACATTTGATGAAAACAACTTAAATATACTACAATTTTTTTTAAGTTTTTAACATAAAAAGCAAAATTTTTTGGATATGAATTTCTTAAAATGAGTAGGGTAAGATCTATAATGCTTTGATTAAAGGAGAATCCCCTAGAACCAATAAAAAGAAATACTCCTTTCCTTAATGCCTTAGGGGTTTTTAAACCTTAGAGCAATGCTGCAAAGAAAGATTCCTTCTTGTGTAAAGTTGGAGAAGGACAGTTTTGAAACGAGAGATAGGAAATGAGAACTATAGTCAAGTTCTCAGGCAGATCATTTTTAGGAAAAGGTACAGAGAGAAGCTGAGGATTTAGAAATTGATTCTTTAAAATACACATCTGTTCCTTAGTTTGAAGAACACTGCATTAACGTGCTCTAAATATGACTGATTCATTCTCAGCCAGTCTTTATTCAATAATGATGTTTGAGGAACATCAGCAGGAAATTTGAAGGAAAGAGTCTTAAGATTCAATAAACCTAATAAATTTTCTAAAACCTGTTTGACATTTCTGGTTTGGAGAATAGCTACTGATGAGTTAAAAACTATGAGGATTGAGCTTTTGCACAGCACAGTCGTTTGAACCATTTATCTTTATGTCAGGAAAAGCAGTTTTAAATGCCATGGTCATTCATTAAGAATACTGCGAAAGAAAAGTCCCAGTCTCAGAAAAAAATGATCGTTGGTGGATCGAAGAGCATTTTCTAGCATCACTTACCTGACACTTTTAGGGAATGTAATTTTGTTGTCACAGCACATTTGCCTCGTAATTCATAACTGAGAAAAGGCTCATATGGTTGACACTTCTGTGTGTTAGAGGTTAACCTAATGGAAATGGAAGAGGTGCTATGCGTTCAAACCCTGAAAGAAAAATTAACCCCAAATAGTTACATCAACACTACCAATATTTTTTTTTTTTGCTGTTTGTATATTTATATCTTTTTTTCTATAAGAACATGTGGAATCAGCTCTTTTTATTAATAGTTCTCTCACTAAGAACTTTAGTAAAACTTAAACACAGTCTCACTCCTTATTTATGTGAGAGTTTTATTTTTTAGCACACTTAAGGCCATTCTGGCTCTGAATCAAATAATTACTTCCTGATACCTAAACTATAAAATTCTAATTCCATATACATCTACGTTAGGCAGAAAGGTGGTGGGCCATTTTTTATTTAATTAGATATTGACATTCAAAGATTTTCTTGTCAGAAGAAATTCCCATTTATTTTTAATAGTCTGAATTTAGCCATGAAGGCAAACAAAAGTAGGTGATTAACTTATAGTAAAAGTGTCAAATCCCATGGATTGTGTATCTTTCTCTACAACTACATGGCACATTCTGGCTTTGAACAACTTCACAAAAACAGAATCTGTAGTCATAGAAAACTTGCAGGAAGAACATTCACTCTAATTCATATTTTCTTTGAAGGACTTCAGAGTTCTAGGCCATCTTCATCCTGAAGATGAAGAAAGTCTATCAAATGTCATCATGAAGTTCTCTCTTATTTGAAATGACCTCCTAATCTTATCTTGTTATCCTGGATACAAAAGCCCATCCAGAGCACATTTGTCATTAAATAATTCAAAAGCATGACTTTTCCTCAAAATTCTCCAGGTTTTTCTCCTACCTTCTTAACAATCCCTCCTTTCTTATTCCTTTGAAGGCTTCCTCTACCAATTTTTTGAATTTTGGAGTTCCTAACTCCTCTTTTACGCTACACACGGATTCTAGGCTATCTCATCAAGTACTAAACCTCAAACACCATTTAACTGTTTTATACTGACAAATTTGTATCTCTAGCCAAGACTCTTCTCAGCTCAGACTCACCTAGATGCTTCAAGCTCAACATGCCCAAAACTGAGCTCATTATCTCGCCACTCTAGATCCTCCTCCTCCAGTGTCCCCTTCCAGTGAATGAAGCCATCATTCCATCCAAGAAATTTTCCTCTCAGTAGCCAGAGTTATCATTTAAAAATGCAAATGTAATCATTTCACTCTCTTGCTTAAAATTAATCAATGATTTCCCATTTCCCATGGGGGAGAAAAAGTCCAAAATCATCACCAAGTCTCACAAAGCTTCCTTGCTCTGGCTTACTTCTCTGGCCTCATCTCCCATCTCTCACCTTCACCCATAATAGACGGTATGCTTCCTATCTCCTGTTTGCCCTTCCAGGTCCTCTCTGCATCCTCTGCACCCTGCTCTGTGCCCCCCAGGTGGCTTACCTGCAGGGAATGTACCAATGGGCTCTCTTGTCTTCTGCTGATTAGTTGGTTTGGGCCTAAGGGGGGCACCTTCAGAGATCAGAGGTGGGGAGGATCATAGGCTAGGGTACATATTCCCCCAGCGCACTCCCTGTGGGATTGACATAGGCTGGCATGACCCTCTATCACAAAGTCAGCTCATTAAGACAGCCTGTCTCTATCTCTGGGTTCCAGCAGCCACTCCCTCCCTGAGTGATGTTAATCCCATAATACAGCACTATCTTTTATATGTTCCTTACATCCTACTTACACTTTTATAACTAGTGCCACATTAAACTCTCCTCAAATTTTGCAATTTTTGCGTGCATGAGTTTCCTGCTAGGACCCTAATACTGTCTGCTTTCGATCCAAAAAAGTGCCTATTTTGACTTAACTGTTACTTCTTCAGGGAGGTCTTTCCTAGCCCCTTTGATTCAGGTATAACTCCCTGATAAACTTCCTACAGTACCCGGTACTCCTCCTGTCACAACATCCTCCACGCTTTGTGGCAATCATTGACTGAGTGTTGACGCGGCCTTCCTCAATAGGATGCGCATCCCACGACATCAAGGATGAGCCTGCCGTGTTCATCGCGATAGCCTTAGGGCTCACCCTGGCATCTGCAACGTAACGGATTCTCAGTAGTTAGGTTTTGAATTCATAGATGATGGGTAAATTAATAAATAAATGAGTGAACCTACTTTTAGCAAAATTTGCTGGAAATACAACAATTTGACCACATATTAAGTATGGGATTCTTTAATACTTATTTCACAGAGAGATAAAGAGAAAGAGATGAAAAATTACATATATATAAAACACACTTTAAGAAAGGAAAAAACTGTATTAAAAATTGTAATACTCAATATATACCAATAACAAAAGATGAATACAAGTCACATTTGACTTCTGCAATTACAAGAGGTGCTCAAAGTGTTTACCATCGGCATAATTTTAATATAGAATTTTCCTTTCTTAAAATGTGCATACATTTTTTGGTACACTTTATATATAGGTATATATGTATATAGATGTATATATGTGTATACACACACACACACACACACACACACACACACATACACGGCTATGGAACATTTACCAAAACATGAGCATGTATTATGACTCAAAGGAACAATAAGAAAGATGCATAAAAGCCATATTCTCTGAACATAATGCAATAAAGCTAGAAATTAATAATTGAAAAATAGCAAATAATTGAGTGAGAAGGGAATTAACCACTTATGGTTTTCTAAGTAATTTCCAGAGCGAAGAACTAAAAGCCAAAACTGTAGGTCATTAAAAATTAACCCAAACGATAGCACTACATATAAAAATCTATAGACTCATTCAAAGAAATATTCATAAGAAAATGTAAAGGCTTGAAAATATTTGTTAATAAAAAGTGTAAAAAGGAGCTAAATCTTCAAGCAATTTTTTAAAACTAATCCAAGAAAGAAGGGAAAAGTTTAATAATAAAAGTAGGAATTAATTTATAAGCAAAACAAAAATTAGAATTCATAAATAAAGCCAAATGTTTTAGAAAATCTGTTAAGAAAAAAAAGAGAAAACACAAATACATAACATCTATAATGAGAAAGGTGATAAGAAAAAAAAGGAAACACAAATACATATTAAGAATGAAAAAGGTACTATAACCCCACCTAAGGAACGATTTTTAAAAATCATCAGTTAATACTTTGTGGAAATCTCGGTAAAACGGATGATTTTTTTAGAAATATATAATCTTTTCATTTGAACTTTTAAAATTTCTAAAAAATTGTATTATCTTATAGGTCCAAAGTCGGCATCAAATCATAAGGGAAAACCATCCTGAATTCTGCCTCTTCCACCTTCCCCACATACCCGGCACACAAACACTACACGTATACCAAGTACCTTATCTCAACTCTCCTATGTTCCCATCTTTTCCAAAAAGCAAAAATAAAAAAGTTCCATTCCTACTGTTATGGGCTAAACTGTGTCCCCTCAACATTCATACGTTGAAGCCCTAAGCCCCAGTACCTCGGAATACAACTGCATTTGAAGATAGGGCCTTTAAAACAGTAATTAAATTAAAATGAGGTCACAGCATGGGCCCTAATCCAATCTGACTGCTATCCTTATAGAAAGAGGACAGTAGGACACAGAGAGACAGCAGGGGTGCTCAAGTACAGATGGAAGACCGTGGAAGGACACAATGGGAAGGCAGCCACCTGAAGCCGAGGGAAGAGGCCTGAGTAGAAATCAAACCTTCTGACACCTTGATCTTGGACTTCTGGCTTCCAGAACTGTGAGAAATAAATTTCTGTTGTGTAAGCCGCCTAGTCTGTGTTATGGAACGCCTACTTTATTTTTAACAAATACACCTACTACCATGTGCCTATCATTATGCTAGATACTGGGCAATGAAGACTAAGAGAAAATCCCTGTTAGGGAGCTCAGTGTCGTGGGATACACATATGTGCACACTGAGCATAATATCATGTGGTACATGTGATACTGCATAATATCTGTCATGTACTGACTTTCTGCTCTGTGTCAAGCACTTCCCATTTATCTAAAATTCTGTCCTTTATCTCCAGCTCTTACTTGGCCATTTTCACTTAATATATCATTCTTATCTCAATTTCAAAAACATTCATGTCCCTCTCCAAACTTTTCACGTTCTTTAAATAGCACTATATCCTCCCTTTATTCAGATTTGAAATTTTAGAGTTTATAGTCATGCACCAATTCTTGTCAGTTTTTTTCTTTTAAGTGCTCTTGGATTCATTGTTTATTCAGCATTCCCATGATGGCCACCTTAGGTCTTTCGATTCCTCTAAATTCCTCTTGCCAAGTTGAAAGGCATTTTCTTGCTGTCCATTGTTGAATTCTCTTTCTTGCCCTTTTCCCCTGTCCCACCAACTCCCAGCCACCCCTGTGCCACTGCCACATCCTTCTTTTAAAAATATTTTTTTGTTGTATCACTCCACTATTCAAAATTTCGCAAGTTTCTATTTTTTTAACAAATACGCGTATAAGCCCTTTTGGCTAGCTTTGTGACCTCCATAATCCACTCCTCCTTTTACCAATGCACCCTCATTCCAGAGGCTATTTCCTAATCTTTAGTTTATGTTGATCAGACCAATCTTAACACTTTCTCACAAACATATCATGCTCACCCGTAACTCCCTGTTTCCTGAAATGACTTTATCTCTCTCTCTCTTTCTCTTTCTCTCTCTTTCTCTCTCTCTCTGTTTCTCTCTCTCTCTTTCTCTCTCTCTCTGTCTCCCCCCTGAATTTATATAGAGCCTATACTCTCCTCCAAAAGGATGTACCCCTTTCACTGTTAGCTTTTGCTCTATGCATTGTATTTTAATCTTCCTAACTTAAAACTCCATTAAGACCAACTAGATCTTGTGAAAGTATTTAATACTCCCATCCCATCATTTATAGCACTTGATACGTGGTGGGTGCTTGGTACGTACTTTTGACTATGTTTTTTTATTTCTTCTAATGTCTCTTATTTTCTCCTCAAGCGTTCTCCTCAAAGAGAAAAATCAGTGATGCATGGTTCTATTAGTTCTGGACAGTTCATGCAGGAAAGGGAATTTCAGTGGGAACTTGCTTGAGACAGTAGAGGATTGAGTTTAGTATTTTTAATATAGAGAAATTATATGTATAAAGCTGTCCCACAATGACTGCAGTGAATGTAATGGGTGAAAAATTGCTGCCCCCCCAAACCTAAACAGAAGCCTGTTACACAATACACAGAAAAGCATAGGACGAGGCATTAGCCCAGTAGTTAGACAGCTGGGTCGAATCCCACTCCCTTTTTTACTAGCTGTGTGATCTTAAGCTTATTTTTTAAGTCCTATAAGCCCCAGTTCCCTCTTCTACAAAATATAGATGTTCTGAGAATTAAATGAGATTATTCATCCACTTAGCATAGTGATTGGTGTATAGTACAGCTCAATATATATATTAGGTATTAATATCATATTTTGTTCTTTTTTCCACAACATTGTGTAAGAAGTATGTGAGGACCTGAAGAAGCTGTGATGGTGTTCTCCAAGACTTAACATGGTACAGAAAAGGTACTCTGCTTGTAGGAAGGCAGGATGATGAGTAAACAGACCCAGTTCATCAGAAGTAGCTACTCATATTTGGGGGAGTCCTAAAGAAATGAAAACCTCCCTACCCTCCCAATCTCCCCCTACCAAAACAATGGTCCACACAGTTAAGATAACACTTTTGTGGTGGGCATCTACTATTTTGTCCACTCAGAACAGCAACTCCTTCCTGGTAGAATATAAACTCTAAACATTTGGTCTGAACTGGGGCTGCCATCTTAGTTACGTAGCCACCTTAGATAATCCTGAATGAACCAGGAGTGGATGCCTGACACAGCTGAGCTGATCATATCACATACAGCCTGCTACAGTCACAAACTGACCCCCTGGAGGAAAGCCTGACTCAGACTGAGGTAGGCAAATCTCTACCCCAGAATTTTAAAATTCGGTTTTGGAAAGAGCGGTCCTTGGTCCTTTTTTGGTGGTTACACTGTGAGATGGACTGCAGCTAGAAAACATTTGCAATCATGTCTCCTGTTTTCTGGTCTCAGTGAATGAAGCTGATATACAAAAAGAAGTGGAATGAAAGGAGATTCCTTGTAGGATTCAGTTCCCTGGCATCCTGGATACCGGAAGCCCATATACACTTCTGCACTTGCCAAGGTGATAGGAGCCAATGCACTTCTCTTCTTGCTGAAGCTTATTTGAATTACACTTCTGTCACTTGACAAATATCCTGACTAAATCAATGAGATTTTTAAGGATTAATTTGCTAAGAATTTTTCAGAAACACCTTGCTGGCATACAGAAAACAAATTCTATTTGTGTACACAATTCTATAGGTTGTTTTCTCGCTAATTTCTCTAAATATCCTGAAGGAGCACTGTTTCTATTCACACACAAAAAAAATAAACTGTTAAAAGAATTTTTAGGGAGAAACTGAATGAATTGCATGAGGTGATTCTAATTGGTTGGAACAATCTGTTGAAATCATGTTTCTTAGGAAAAACTACTGTACTTGGAGATCCCTGGCTAAACCTGAGCCTAAATCTGAAGGCACCTAAATCTGAGTCTTCACTGAACTGTACAAAAAGAAAAAGAAAAATGAAAAAGCTATTAGCTGCGATTCTATGGCTTCTACCAGGCTGTGAGTTCAGGGTTTATTGGAAAGAGAATCATGAGGGTAAAGGAATTGTTATACAATGTTTAAGGGTAGAGACAAGATTCAGTCTGACTCATCTGAGGTTCCCTGAGGAAGAACTGGATTATAGGGAAAATCAGGGAACTTCTAAAATGTTCTTTTTGGACAGGGTTAAGTGGGGAGGTGAAAGTAGAACAAAGCCCTCCATCCCCAGCACCCACGAGGGAGAAGGCTATACTGTCTATTGCAATCATTCAAGCACAGCTTCAGACAGACTGCATGTTACAAACAGGATCTGGGAGAAAGCCTGGGATTTCTGTTTTTACTGGTGTCAAATGGAGTAGTGAAGAAGGAAGGACAATTAACAGTCTCACTTGATACCAAAGCCCATCGCAGCACCCTGCATATCACAGCCTCCCAACGAGGCCTCTCTGCCACCTCCTTCTGTGCCGTGGACGCACAGTGAGCCCCCACGCTTTCATTCTGTACCCAAACCTGCAGCTGCAGCTCCGGCCCATACCTAATGAGGGCACTACAGTTGTGAGACTTAGTACACTGACTCTGCATCTCTTCCTGCAAAGAAAATTCTGAAATGAGAAAACATGGTATTTTTAACTTTTATTTTCCTTATTGTGGAGATTTTCTTAAAAGGAAAATGGATTTGGGGTTGGGGGAAGTCCCACACATGTCTTTCTTGAGAATATGAGGCCTCATCCTTTACTGCCTCATAGTCAAAACCCATTAGTCTTCCATTACAGAATGATTTTACACTTAGTGCAACTGTCACAAATGATTCCTATGACATATGAAACCATTATTTGTTTTATATGTGAATGTAATATATAGTGTTTACAAGTGGAAGACAAAAAAGAATAAATGTTTATAAAGGATATTCTATGAGAGGCTCATTACCTAGTCTTTCCGGCTAAAATATTGACTGCAGTAGTCAAGTAATATTCATCTGTTCCAGATATCTATTTAACGGAATGTGTGGAGAGATTCTTATTGTAGGACTTCAATAGAAAATAAAAAGGCTAATTAAAAAGACCTGAACCCACACTACTGAATGAAACCGTTATGCATATACCTGGTCTACAAACCCAGGATACAAATACTCTCATGTCTCTATTATTTTTCCAACTAATTGTTAGAACAGCTACCTGCCAAATAAGCAGGAAGCTAATTATCTCCCTCTTCAGGCCTTCTCCACTCCCACCCCTGACCCGTCTAAGAATGCAGGAGACTTAAGCAGTTTGGAAAGTGTTAGTCCAGCTTCTGAGCCCAAGCAGTGAACCTCCCAGTTGACTCCTGCTTTGTTTCTTGCTGGCACCCAGTCTATGCCACAGTCTGAGAGGGAATGCTGGACCCCTGCTGATCCAACCCCAGAAGGGTGACCCCACTCCTTCAGGGTCAGCTTGGGCAAGGCTGCCTCATGCCTGGGCTACCCAGGCTGCAGAACTCTGCACTCATCTTCTTCCTAGACACACTTGGCTGTCACCTGAGCCCCAGAAAACCAAAGGATGCTGGATTCAAAGCGGTTCTGGCATGCATATCATGGGCCCACACATTTTTCCATCTTCTGAGATCCATATTTAAGTGATAAATATCTTTTGTTTTGCATGTCTCAGACCCAAAATGGCTAATTACACTCACTTCCTCTAGAGTGACAGTAGGGTTACACGCTGACCATCTTAAAGACACTCTTAGTAACCCCTGAGGATCCTGCAGCCCCTCTCTAACCAAGGCTGCCTTCAGTGACTCAAGGGTATTTATCCCCAAACGAGATTCTCCAAGGTGACCTATGCCAGTTTTCTAAGAGAGGCCACCCATAATGATTCCATAGTGTCAACATTTCCTTTTCTAAGGGATGCTGGCCTCAGTGAATCTACATTGTTTCCTGGGATTTTCTTAACGAATAGTAAAACTAACCCAAACATTATGCTTTGACTTGTCCTATAATATTTTTGTCGCAAAACAGTTTGCAATGGGAGATCATTCATTGGTTCAAATACCTTATAAAACTCCAGGATGTTTCTGATGTTTGCTTATACATTTTTTAGTGTTTTAGAGGCTTTTCTTCCCACTAATTACTCTGCAAAATGGCCACGTCTGCATTGCTTACTGCCCAAGAATCTCGGCACTTTCCCACAGCTCTGTTCCTTCCTCTGCTGGCAGAGTCTGAGCCCTGAGTCCAGTGGTTTGTTCAGCTCCTCTTTTCTCTGGGGTGATAATGCTGTTAGTGGGCTGGATTCGTTACTAATTGAAATCCAAGCTCAAAGCAGATCCCGCCACTATGTAAAATTATAGATCTCGTGACAGTTTTGTGAACATGAGTCAAATCCTCACAGGCCACAAAAAGTGAAGAATTTTATTTCTTGGCCCTTGCATATGCAATAGTGTTTGTATCTGTAAACTGCAATCCATTTGCATCATTCAGGAATGTATGCAGAGCAATATATGGCTACAAATGATAAAAATATAGATTTATTTACATTGTACATTTAATTTGAAATTGTGGTGCTTGAATAAAAATTTTAAGATCGAGTGTCCAACACAGCAGAACTACTAGGTTCAAAGGCATCAGTGCTCCCACTTTTGTGTTTTCTCCTTATATTTTCTCACATAAACTTTATATAAAGCACATTGTTTTGTTTGTTTGTTTGTTTTTGTTTATGAGAGACTCCATCTGGTTGGTAAATACAGCATAATAGACCTGGCTTATTGACTGAGCGAATAGGATAAAATATACTATAAGAGAAGAAACTTTTGATTTAAAAAGCTCCCTTATCGTCCCAAATTCATTAATATGGAAGCATCATCAATGACAAGGTGGCTTCAACTGAGCTGTGAGTTGCAAAGGTACAAGGGTGAGTCTATTGAGCTCAGGAGTCTTACAGATACTGTGAGAAAATAAAGTCAGAGATTGATGCACAAATTGCTTACCTCACACGTTTGGTTTTAGCCATCAAAGCAAGAGGGAACACACAACAGGAAACAGAAAGGACGCTATTATCTTCCAAAATTCCCCCAAGCAGCATTTTCAACAGTCAGGAGAGAACCCTAACAGCTCATTTATTAACTTTTTAAAGGAAGGAATTGAATCAGAGGGCCATACCGAAGCTTCTCTTATTTTAGCAAATCAGTGTTTTAATGACTGTTCCCCTTTTTGATTTGGGGCGGAGGAGAGAAAATGAAAGCATATAAAATGCCTGAGCATGGTGGTGTCTCACTTCAGACCAGCTGAAGCTGAGGACGAGGGAGAAATTCAACGTAAACACCAGCAGTGACTGTCTTTGAATGAGGAATTTATTATCTCTCCTCCACTGAATTGTTTCCAAATCTATAGGAAGGAGTAAATAATTGAGCAGCTTTCTCAGTCTTGGGAATGGATTTGGAAAAATAGGGTGCTCACTGAAGCTACCAGTCAACAAAACTGTACCCCCAAAAATAAAATCTGTCTAAATTTGGATGTTTCTTTGCCACTTGATCACTGGCAATTATAACCCAATATCCTTGTGAGGCTCTTTCACACAGTCCCAAGCTCCTTACTACATAGGAATGCCCCCTAAAGATGTTTCAGGGTAAAAAATCTCAAAAAAAATTTAATCTTTGGATCATACCTGGATTTATCTGAAGACTGGGTGTCCTTGACAGTCAAAACATTACAATATTTTTTTCTATATTATCTGCCAGTTCCCTCTTCCTCTCCCCCCATTTTTGTTTTTATTTTGCTAAACTGTGAAGTTTACTAAAACTTTGCCCATTTTCGGCTAGATTAGAATAAATTTCAGTCAGAAAAATCATCTTATAAGAAATACCCAAATTGAACTTTATATAAAAATAGTTGAAAACAAATTTTTCTTTCTACCAGTGAGATGGACAAGCCCTAATCAGTACCCTCAGATACCAGTTTCATCAGATTTTTCCTCCCAAACTTCTAGAAAAATAATCTTGATTTGGTAAGGCTTTTAAGTAAAAATATTCCAGAAATTATGATATAATGTAAAAGCTAACCTTAACATTTCAACATTTGGACCCTCCTGAAAAATACATTAAAAAAAAAAGTCTTTTTTCTCCAAATTGCCCCAGAGCTCTCACAGGCTAATTGGCTTCCAGAGCAATTTGCTGGCAGGTTAAAAAAGATTAGCAGCAGAACAAAAGCTCCTGACACCACTCAAAATCTATGGCGCTGACTATAAGAACTTCCATATTCAGACAAAATAAAATTTGACACGAAAAACTGACTTGATTCCATCTTCCTTTGAGTCAAGTAGAGACTCCACTCCTATAGATTAGGCTGAAAGAACTTTGACCTTGTATTTATAAACATTTATAATGTACGTTAAATTTCAAGTTTCCTGATCTGCTACCAAAGCGAGCTTCCTTGTTAATAACTGTTTGTCAGGGAATTTTTATTTTTCATTTATGAACTTGATCTCTGTATTGTTACATAATGAGACAACAGTGTTTTCTATCAGATTTCCTGTTAATTTTTCTGTAGCACATCACCCCTTTCTGATTTCGATGTTGCAAACAGTTTCACAAAGAAATCATTCATGAGAAAACGAATCATTGCTCAATCCAATTGAGTTTACTGAAGGAACAAATATCCACTTGCCTCCCCACATCTCTTCCTTAGTATAGCAGACTTGGATTCTGAAGATTAACTTTGGGGTGTTTTAAGGTCCAGAATATAAGCAAACTCCAAAACAGATGACTATAACTCAGACTTTTTTAAAATCCATTAATTTAAAATTTAAAACAAATAATAAACAAAGTTCCTCTCACCTCCCCCTTACTGACCGATTTCCAATTTAAGAATATATAGATTTTTATTTTATTTTCCTAGATTGACTACATTCACTAAAAATGTATCATTTACGTGTTATACTGAAAGATACAATCTAGGAATTCAAAACTGAACCAGTTGATTTTAAGGGTATGGTGATGTGATAAGAAAATATCATCAGAGGTGACAATTTCTAACACACTAGAGCGTGCTAAATGAAGTGTGTTCACCCCAATGGGACCTTCATGGAGGTTTCCAGTGATGTTAACCCCAGCTTCTAGCAATTGCTGCCAATGACCAGAGCTTCTTCTAACGAGAATTTCCATAAAACACTCAGAGCTTCATCCTAATCAGATGCACCAGTTGCCATGTTCGCTGATTGTAAGGACGAGGAAAGGAGAAACTTTTCTCATTTGGGTTATTTATGTCTCAGAAAAGACATTTAAGACTATAATTCTCCTTTAAATATACCTATCATTGTGTCCTATATGTTTTGGTGTGAACTATTCTTTTTCTTTGCCTTTGGCATTCTTGGTCATTTTTTTCTTTTAATTTTATTTCTGCTTTAAGGTTTATCTAGAAATTCATTTCTTCATTTTAAAAGAGTTAACATTTTCCACCTTTTTCTATTTTTATGTTAAGTAGATTATGATCAGAGAACTTGCCTATAAAAGCTTTACTTCTCAAAAAATGTCAAGGCTTACTTTGAGGCCAAGTATATAATCATAATTAACTTTATTTGAAAGTTATGAATTTATACGCGTGTCTCTATGTACTCATCTCTTTTTATTGTATCATTAAATGCGCCTATGTCCTTGTTTTGTTTTCTGTTAAATCTGTCACATTCTGAAAGAGAGCTGTTGAAATCTTCCCTTTATTTTATCAAGTTCTGCTTGCAAATTGCTTTTATTTCATTATTTTAGCTTTAATGTTTAGGGTATGTGTGATTTATGACTTAAATCTCTCCATAAAGTCTATCTTTTCAGCATAATGTCCAGGAAATCACCCATTTCTTCTAGATATTCATTATCTAATGTCCTTCTTCATCGTGTGTGGTACAGCCTGCTATTTTGTCCGTAATATCCCTCTGCTCTCTTTCCCTCCTTTATTCTGTCTCAGAATAAAATCTGTGTTGCCCAGACTTCCTTGCAGCTAGGTATGGCCATGAACTAAATTCTGGTCAATGAAATGTAAGTGCCAATGTACATATGGCGGCTTCTAGGAATTTCTCTAAGACTGCATGCAAACTCCTCAATCTTTCCCAGCCATCTGACTCCTACCTCCTTTCTTGCTGGATAGTTGATCCTCTGAGATTCAAACATATACTTCACTTGGTCTACGCACTATGTACCTTCCTTGGCAGGCACAGCAGTTCTCAATTCACAGCTACCTTCCATGACCTCCTTCAGACAAGCAAAATATTTTTCAGATATTTTTGGAAGACAGTATTTAAATAGGCCATAGTGCTATTTCTACTCTATTGTGGCTGAAAAAAATATGTTGGAGTATATAATTTTGCAAAGCTGGAGCCTCTAAGAATTCCAGACAGAAAACGGACAGAAGTTCCTTTTAACTTGGATAGCCAACCTATCTTGTGGTTTTTATCATCAGCATTACTAGTTCGGGGTTTTAAACTCAAGATTCATGATAAAAACTGCCCTGAAACCTCAGGCTCTGCTCTTAGTCTGCAGCATATTTTCAAAAGGGAAAATGATCAGGTGACTGGCTCTTGCACCTCAAAAATGCTTTCATTTTGTGGATCTTTTTTCCTCTTAAGAGTTTTTAGGTCTATTTCAAAACATGAAGTCTAGAATTTGAATCTTTGGTCTCATCAGATTCTTTTGCAATTTCCCTTTTTCTGGGTCAGTAAGATTCATCCATAGAATATAAGGCAAAAAGATTACAGGGGGGAAAATAGGAGAATATGTCAGGTGATATTTGAAACTATTACCCCACTGCATATAGAATTGGAGATTCTAATCGTACAAGAGTATGAACTCCAGACTTGGTGTCAGAAGGAATACCTTTGTATTCAAGCTCTACTATGAGCTCAGTGCTTAGTTACATAATGTAACTAAGCCTCATTTTTCTCATCAAAAAATGTGGGGGGAAAATAACCACTTGCCAGAGTTCTTATGACATTTAAAATGAAATGGAATATATGTCAAGTAAATGGTACACACACATACCAGAACTTCCAGAATAGTGTTTACTGGAGGAAACTCACAAAGACAAAGAAAGGAGCAGATGTGTGGATTCCCCAGGGCCAACACACACACACACACACACACACACACACACACACACACACACGCACATGCATGCCTCCACATTCTGGGGCACCACATAGTAATCTAGCAAGGTCAATGTCAGACCCTAATAAGAGATCCCAATCTTGAGCCATGGAGCTTTTGATCTGCATTATTGAAAAGCACCAGGCCAAGAAAAGAAAAAGGAAAAGAAAAAGAAAAAGAAAAAGAAAAAGAAAAACACCAGGCCTTACCATGAGATAGGGACTGGGCTCCAAACTATAGGAATATAGCATTGTAAAGTGGTGGAACCTGTGGCCTCCAGTGCTGATCTGCCATCTCAGCACTCTTCCAAAATTGATTGACAGAAGCTCTTGGCTGGAGTACTACAGGAAGCTAACTGTCTCTCTGGAAGGCCAGCCTTACCTCTTAATCTGTGAAACCCACAAGCATAGTGCCTGGCACATATTTGGTGTAAATGTAGAATGAGTGTTTGTGGCCAGCGAGGCAACATGTCCAATCCCTTTGTAATGCAGAGAGTATGCTTGTTCTCAGATCAAATAATTTTTTCAATACGAGTTTATTGAATGTCCACTCTGTGCCAGGCTCTCTTCTGAGAAATGCACAAAAATATTAGATTTTATGGTGATTCCATTCTAATAAGCATTAAACATAGTAAGTAAATTATATAGTATGGTAGGAGACAAGTCTGTGGAGACAAGAATCAAGCAGGGTAAGAAGGATAGGAAGTGCAGGGTGGGGCCAGAGGAGAGCGGATCTCCTTGTAATTTTAGTTAAGATGGTCAGAGTAGGCTCACTGAGAGGATAACACTTAGAGAAGAGGAGGGAGTGAACGTCGAGGCTACGTGGGGCAAGAGTTTTTCAGGCAGAGGAGAGTCCAGTCCTAAGTTAGGAGGTGCCCAACATGCCCAAGACTCGGAGAAATGAGGAGCCATGGGAGGGTTTTGAGAAAGGAACAATATGATCTGACTTCCATGTCAAAGTCTCACTCTGGCTGCTGCGTTGACAATAGACTACAGGTTGTCAAGATGAAGGCGGGGAAGACTGTTGTATTAACATCCAAACAGAGGTTGTCTGATGTTCCTCTGAGCTCAAAGTCTTCTTCCACAAGAAAAGCTTATTGTGGAGAAGCTGTTGCTGTGTTTCTCATGATAAAGAGATGGAGACACATTTGAGGACTATAGGAATCCTCTGACTGCAGATGACCTGTGAGGTTACGGGAAATGGTTAGAAGGAGACGCAAGATTTCAGGTACAAGAAACTTTGCTGTGAAGGCATCTCACTAAGGACAAATATTTGAGCTTTCTTCTCTTTTGTAAGACCCCCTACTCAAAGTTAGGCATGTTAAAGACTTTAGAAAACTGTCCTGTGGTGATGATTATAGTATGAAATCTAGAGCAGGGGGGAATTAAAAACGCAACATGCCTCAGTGAATGGCTGTGAAATGCGGATCTCTGCTGTCTGGTCATTCTGAACAGGGTTGAGTGATCAACAAATGGAGAAGAATGTTCCTGGGTTTCTAGGAGATATAGGCCTTTAGCAGGACTGTCTATAATTTGCAGGGCCTGGTGCAAAATGAAAATGTAGCACCAGTTGTTCAAAATTTATTAAGAATTTCAAAATGGCTTTAGCAGAGCATTAAACAAAGCATGGGACCTTCTGAGCATGGGGTTCGATGAGACTGGACAGGTTTCACACCCATAAAGCTGGCCCTGGTCCTTAGCTTGAACTTGCATTACTCAAACAAATTGTCCAGATGTTATAGACAAGAATGTGCAAAAGGCTTTGTATTAATTTGACAGTTCAATTTAGTGGAGTGTAGTGTGAGGGCGAATTAACTATGCCACTTGATGTGGCACATCACCATCTGCACCTGCTTCCTAACTGGTGCGATGCCCTGTGCTCCTAGGATCTGAAGACTGAATGTAAACCCTCTAACTAGTACCCCAGCAGTGGCAGAGACTTAGCTACTAGGAGAGACCTATCTGCAGAGAAAAAAATATGTATAAAGGGGCTATTAGTGAAACAAAATAAGAGACTGAGTTTCACCATGAGCCGTTTTTACAACTTCACAGTGAGAAGCATTTATTTCCTTTCCCCTTGGTGCTGTCTAGGCAGTATCCCCAACTTTGTCTCACCTGATAACATTTCAGAGTTCTCCCCTCACAGGAGAAACTGCATCATCATTATGTAGAGTTATATAGCATAGCTAGCCTGGGGCTTGTTCCTGAGAGCCTTGGTTGTCTTCTCTTCTAAGGCAAGGAACAAAGGTGTAGAGAAGTAACCCTTAGAAGGGCATAGATTCAGTTAAATTCCCAGACTCTGAAATCAGATACTTCATTCACTCATTGATTGAGTCATTTATTTATTCAACAAATATAAACTCCTATTATTGGACAGACTTATACAGTGTCTGAAACCTAGTGAACAGCGACTGAATAAACACTACACTGCTCATACACAACAGGTACACAAGGCCTGTGGACTCAGGAAATGGAGAGACAAATCTGGTATTGAATCCTGGCTTCACCACTTTTCAGCAGTGTGTGGCCCTGGACAATTTATTTAACCTCTCTGAATAATTCCCTCATCTGTAGGTTGGGGAGGTGATAAGAGTATTAACATCTATTTTTTGTAGTCATGTGGATTTAATGTATGTAAAGCCTCTGGTCCAGTGCCGAGCACTTAGAATGCCTCAGTAAATGTTAGTTATCATCATTATCACCATTATTATTAATTTCTATTGATTTAACTAGACACAGAAGGGGGAGCATGTCTCACAATCCAGAACTTCCCTTTTCTAGCCACTAATTCAATAAGAATTATGAGAAATGCTCAGAGTTCACTCCCTAACCCAAAGTAGGGTGCCATTGTTTTATTTTGTTTTGTTTCTTCCTCCAGGGCAGAAGCACGTGTGTGTCTTGACATAGCTAAGAAAGATTCCGATAAGGAATCACAGTACTTGTACCTACCACTAAAGACCCAGTAGGTTTAGTGAGTCTCACGTCGGAAAGAGAAACCACTACTAAAAGGACAACGTCCCAAAGCCAGAAGTGGGGATGTGCAATCACTTGGACGAGTTAGCAGCTCATCCCTCACATGTGTTGTGTAGCACTCCCAGAACAGGGCAGGTCTTGGGAGACAGCCAGCCCAAGCCAGGAGAAACCCACGGTCCCCAGGCCTGGAGCAGCCATAAGCCGGGCTTCCCCCTCAGTGCCTGGGACGTTATTGCTCTCTGGTCTACAAAATGACAGTTATAAATTCTGGCTGGTTTTGTCATTTCTCTGACCTCTCATTTTATAAATTGAGGTCAATTCTGCTTCTATTCATTCTAATAAAAGCCTGGGGGTTTTTTGTGGGTTTTTTTTTTTTTTCAGGAAGAAGCAGTGGAGACTCAGTGACTCAGAGGGCTGTGCCACCCTCTCTTAAGGGGTACACCTAACACTGAGCTGCACATACAAAGCCAATGGGTCCCCCTTCTTCTTTTGGTATGTCCAAAATCCCCAAAAGGCTTTAAAGTGCCTTCTCTCTAAGGCATGGAATAAAAGGAAGAGAAAGATCACAAAGATTTCAGGCCCATCAGGTTAGGAGTAAAACTTCCTTCCACCTGCAGAGACTCTCCGTCCAAGTACCAGGCACAACTGTATATTTCTGTGTATTTCGGTGAGAAAGACTAAAGGAGTTACTGAGTGCAAATCCAGGGGCACAGGAGGGGCTGCATGGGAGCAGTCATGGGTGAGCTGTTTCGTTCTCCTCTTGGACAGAGCCCTGTAGTGTGCGGGCATTTCTGGGAAGGTGAACAAACTTCATGATTGGCTGCTCCGGGGTTAAAAAGCATTGTGAGACTGCATCTTGGAAATGAGGAAAGGAAAGGTTCATCAAAACCTTGCCCATTCCAGGCAGGAAACAAATTGTCTTCTAATTATAGCTCATTGATTGACTCTCATGACGACTAATGCAAAGGAATGTTCTTTGCCATAAGTTATGTTAAAGTATGTCTCATGTTATTACACTGATAATACCCTTGTAATGAAAATATCTTATAGGTCAATATTAAAAACATTAAAATTCTTGAGAGAAAAAATGGGCAATTCACAAAAAGAAGTACAAATGGACAGTCAAGAGAATTACAAATTCTTTAGCTGTCAAAGAAACATGAAAAACAACAACGTGATTCATTTTTCCCACCTATCAAAATAGTGAAGGCTATACACACACACACACACACACACACACACAATCATCGAATTCCTCATTTTTTCCCTGATATTCCAAAGACTTTCCCAGAGCCCCTTCCAAATGGGCACGATTAGTCTTGAGCCACTCACGATACAATTACAAATAAAGACTGCAAGTACTCCACTCATAAGCCCAATCACATTTAGTCCAAGTGAAAATTTGTGTATTGAAGAGCAATTTTTCCAGTTCTGAGAAACTAGATAAAATGATGTCAGGGCTGAGGAAGAAAGGAAGAGGAGAAAAAGCAATCAAGAAAACCAGAACAATGTTAAGTGCACAAAACACTTTGCAGGAAGGATGACTTCAATGAAATTATACCAAATCTTCAAGTCCAGGTGAAAAGGGGATGAATGTACCATTGGCATTAATTACCCTTTCCTAGAAGAGAGAACCAAAATATATCTTACTTCACTACCATTTTCAGTAGAACGTTTTCCAAATGTGAAATACAGTGAAAACAGGAGTAAACAATAGATAATCCTGAGACGTTATTATTCCAATACTATAATGCTAAACTTTTAAAATTTGAACGTGAAAACCTTTAATAATACAATTATAATAATCATTAAATTTTGGTTAAAATTTTGGATTCATTATTATATTTCTGAAATTAATATTATTTTGATGATATTCAGATTCAGCTTTAGATTTGGCCAAATAGTGACTTTAACACCTCAACATTGAACATTTGGTTAAATTGTGTTTCCAGTGCACCATATTTTAAGGAAATAATTATATGTATGAACAAAGTTTTTGTAAGTATATATGCATCACAACATTGTTTATAAAAACTAGAAAAAAAATGGAAACAACTTAACTGTCTAAAATACTGACAGGGTGTGATATCTGACATGGTGGTAGGAGTTACTCTCCCTTAGAATATTTGTCCTAGAGACAACAGACTTATTAGGGATATAGTAACTCCCTTTTGTACAAAAGGACCAATTTATACCCAGTATGTCCCCTAAGAATGAAGACAATAGTAAGGAAACAGCAGAGTTTGGAAAGACAGAAGACTATTTTATAACCTGTTCATTAACTTGTCACATGAGGGTGCTATTTGCCAAAAGTCATAATTTATGCATGAATTCTGAGCACAACTGTGACCCCTTTGTATCTTCACTTTGGCATTGATCCCTCCATCCTGTAAACCAGAGACACTAACAATGAACTCATCTCTGGGCTCTATAATTCGGATCTTGATGTTTGGTAAGTACATTTTACTTGACTGCTTTTTATTATTTCAAAATAATGAAAACTTTCTCCAAAAAAATGCAACTCTGGTCAAACGCATGAAACAAGCACTTTTTTCCCTACAGGAGGAACCAGTGGCAATTCAGTCAAACAGACGAGCCAAGTTATTGTCTCAGAAGGAGCATCCATGACTATAAATTGCACATACACGTCCACAGGCTACCCTGCTCTTTTCTGGTATGTCCAATACCCCAACAAAGCTCTGCAGTTTCTTCAGAGAGAAACAGTGGAAAACAGCAAAAACTTTGGAGCCAGAAATGTGAAAGACAAAGACTCCCCTATTGTGAAATACTCAGTCCAGGTATCAGACTCAGCCATGTACTACTGTCTTCTGAGAGACACAATATCAAAGGGCATGAGGCCAACTGTACAAACACCTCAAGGGCCCAGGTGAGGTATGTAGTGAGGCTGGGAACCTCAAACGGAGGACCCCTATTCTCTCTTACAGACAGCCCATTAGAACATTGTTACAAGATAGGGAAAAACAAAATCAGCTGCAACTGGCTATAATTCCAGGGGCACAGGGGTTCTTTGACTGAAAGTGGAGTAAGGAGACAGGGTCTCAGATAATGTGCCTGCTCTCAGTGAGGTCACCTTTGTCCTGTCTTTGAGGCTTCTTTGCACAATGCTTGGGAATTAGATTGTAATGACTTGGATACCAGTCCTGACTCTACTACTTATTAGCTATGCAAATTTGGCCTAGTTAATTGATGTCTCAAGGCTTTAGTTTTTCCCATCTGTGAAGTAGAAATAAAAATAATCACACAAATATAACATGGAAATGAAGTAAGACAAGGTAGGTCAAAAGGAACAGATAAACTCTCAAAGCATCATTGGAACTAGCAAGCCCCATCTTAGCAGTTCTGTCCTCTTATAGCAATCTCTCTGCCTAGTTCTGACCATCTTAACAGGGTTTGCCACCCCACCCCACCTCTGCCTCAGGCCATTTTGATCAACGTGGCATCTTTTTTCTCATTATCTCCTTTCTTAAAGACCCAATTAAGAAAGAGTGGAGTGTTATTAGATAAATTGATAGAGAGAGAGAGAGAGAGAGAGAGAGAGAGAGAGAGAGAGAGATAATAGATAGATAATGAAATATCACATCCTTAGGGTGGGAGAATTTGATAATTCACAGAAATTACAATATTTATGACCTGATGTCACTAATCTTTGTGAAGTTATTCCTGATTTATACACTCAAAATAATACAATTTGTATCAAAGCATTCAATATGGTATTTACCTTTTCTTTTCCAGAGCAATATAAACATCAACGCTCCAAGTTCTCTCAAATACAAGCTGCTTTCTTTTCTTCCACCTCCAAGTGGAGATTGCTATCCAGCAAAGTTTTAGAGCATATTATTAACAGATAATGTGTGTGCTCTTAGAAAATAACACAGTGATCAGTATGAGCTAGAATGAGTTCACTAAAGATATTTGTAAAACAAGGCCACTAAATTCAAGGCACTTCTGTTAAATTGTCTCAAATGTTTGCAAGACATTTGACTCTACTGTTTCTCACTATATCATTAGTAAAATAATCAAGTAATAATATCACATATCAATCACTGAGGGATGTATCACAGGCCCTATTGTACTACTGATAATAATAACATTAACCAAGTGCTTAACATTTATAAAGTATTGTTCTAAGTGCATCCCATAAACTAATTCATTTACTCTTCACTACAATCCCATGAAGTGAGTACAGTTATTAACCCCAAGGAAACTGAGGTACCGTGTTTCCCCAAAAATAAGACCTAGCCAGACAATCAGCTCTAATGCATCTTTTGGAGCAAAAATTAATATAAAACCCGGTTTTATATTATATTATATTATATCATATCATATAAGACTGAGTCTTATAGTAAAATAAGACTGGGTATTATATTATATTACATTATATAAGAATATAAGACCAGGTCTTATATTATAGTAAAATAAGACTGGGTCTTATATTAATTTTTGCTCCAAAAGACGCATTAGAGCTGATTTTCCAGCTAGGTCTTATTTTGGGGGAAATACGGTACAGAGAAATGAACGAATTCACCCATGACACAGAGTCACTAAGAGGAGAGCTGGCATACAAGTGCGGGTAGATAAGCCCAAAGCTGCATTCTTACCCACTGTACTTGGTTAACTCCCAATGTTATCTGTAATCCTCACCCCAAAACCATTATTATTCCCATTTTACAAGAAACTGAGGACTGGAGTGTTACGGTAACTTCTCAAAACTCAGTATCTAGTAAGTGTCAGGGCTACGACTCAAACTAAAGTCGACTTGGCTGTAAACCATATTCACTTTTCCCTTTGCCCTTCGGCAAAATGCTACAGTCCATGGATCCTCAGCTGAAAGAATGTGCATATACACAGATTTAGAGAACCATTTCTACTATTGCATCACACAATTTTATCCTTCCTCCTGACCTTTTCTCATAAGATATGCCCATCAAGTGTGCAAATGGCAGTGTTTAGATAGGTAGTTAATATGTTAGATCACATTAGGTGGACCGAAACAGCCAAAATAAAATTTTAATGGGGATGTCCATATATTTTTGCATGTAGTTTTATAAAAATCATTTGTGATAAACAGAAAAAAGACCATGGATTTACAGTATTATTTTTGTGTGTGTGGAAATGATCTCTGTGTATATCTTGCTCAAACTAGCTCAAGGAAAAGATTTGCCTTTTGAAAGGATACAAGCAAGTTCTCAAAAATCCATCTGCAAAAAAATACAGCTAGACCTCACAGGAAAAAGAAAATCATCAATTGCCTATTTTTTTCTGATCCTGTTTCTTTCTGAATAGGCTCCTTGTGCATAACCAGTCCTCTTGGGAGACCAGATTCCATTGTAAACCTGTTTGTTTCTACTTAACAATAACTTGAGTTTGAACGTACCTGGCTTTCATTTGCCAAGGGATGACTATGGTTCAAACACCATAGGGTTTTATAGCTCTAGTGACAAATACTGTCTAACTACTATTTTCATACCCCTTATCCAAATTAATAACCTAATATTTACTCAAATTCAATAAGTTATAGCCAAGGAAAGGAGGTCACTTGGTACAAACATGACCTCTATATTCATCTCTCAAGGGGCACGTCCAGTGGATGGAATAAAGGAGTCCCAAAAGTGGAAAATGGCTACTCACACAAAATAATTCAACAATGTGATAAAACCACTGAAACTGTCATAGGTAACAATCATAGATGAGTGGAAATCAGAAGAATAAAGTAATATTGGAAACATGTTTGAAGAGACATGGACAAACGGTAGCAAGTCCAGAAAAGAAAGATAAGACTAGGAAAGGAGTCTGAAATAATATCATGTAGAAAAACAGGGATGTCATATGAAGAAACCAGAGATATTTATAAGAAATACCTTTGGAAAACAGAGAACAGAACTGTCCTTGGGTTTTCAAAAGGATAGACTCGTAATATGAAATGCACAGGTTACCACCCACTCTGCTTGATCTAGCACAGCTGCCTGAAGCCTAAGAATCATCGAGCTTCTGTTCCCTACCTTACCCCAACCCCCAGGACTCTTAGTTGGGTGATGTTAACTTTGATTCTAAATTTGTCTTGGGTTTTTTTCATCAGAGTATTTGACCTACATAACAAATGGCTATATATCTTGCCACTAGGTGGCAATGTGGGCATTTTATTTACAAGATCACAGATGGTTCACTGTGCGAGTAGCCCTATAAATAGTGCAAACGTGTGCATTTGTGCTGCTGCCTCTGATGGGCTAGGAATCCCATTTGATTTCTAAAGTAAATGTAGAGAAGTTATAATAATAAAAGACTCTTTTGATCAACTAACATATATTTCAAATCCTATAACAGACACCTGTGTGAGCCTCAGCTGCAATACTAATGATGAAGACCTGGCAAGTTTCGTTGGCTACTCTGTGGCTTCAGTTAAACTGTAAGTTGGGGAGTTTCTGGACAAGGGAACAGGAAGACTAAAGGGATATGTTTTCAAAATCCTGAGGAGGGGAGATAAGGGTCTATGAGTGACTAACCTGGAGTGCGCTCTGGGAAATGTATAAAGGAAAGAAATCTGTAGAAATGTTACAATAATGGTAATATTTTGTGTTTGATGATGTCTTTGAGAACAGGGGTAAGTGGCAAAAATGAAGTGGAGCAGAGTCCCCAGTACCTGAGTGCGCAGGAAGGAGAGTTTATCACAATCAACTGCAGTTACTCCATAGGAATAAACACCTTGCACTGGTTGCGACAGAAGCCTGGAGGAGGCCTTGTCACCTTGTTTATACTGAGCTTAGAGAAGAAAGAAAAAGGAAGACTACGTGCCACAATAAACACAAAGGAGAGATACAGCTCCCTGTACATCACAGCCTCCCAGTCCAAAGACTCTGCCATCTACTTCTGTGCTATTGAGACACAGTGCTCCCCAAGCATCTGAAGCCCGTACCCAAACTCTAAAGCTGAGACATCATTTCTTCTCATTCTTGTCTTCCAGACTTTTGTGTTT
The DNA here is from genome assembly GCF_004115265.2 of Rhinolophus ferrumequinum. Taxonomy (NCBI): domain Eukaryota; kingdom Metazoa; phylum Chordata; class Mammalia; order Chiroptera; family Rhinolophidae; genus Rhinolophus; species Rhinolophus ferrumequinum. Next base: position 73,024,213 of record NC_046289.1, read on the forward strand.
CTCTCCTTGGACAGATGGTGTAAGTTTTTTAAGTTTTTAAAATTTAAGATTTTCTATCTGAAACTAACATAAAAAATAAAATTTAAAAAAAAATTAAGATTTTTCTCCCTCTAAGCCATCTATAATCTCTAAAGCATTATCACCAATATGTTGACCAGAACAATATTATACTGCATATTAGAATATACAGACTCTGGAGTTAAATTGCCAGGGTATAAAAATCCTGGTTCTGCCATTTATTAACTGAATGGTCTTGACTAAGTTACTTAATTTCTCTGTGCCTTAGTTTTTTTCTCAACCATAGAAAAGTAAACCGTGTTACTCACCATGTTACTTACCATCACTCTCTCTTTTCTAACATATGAGTAGTTATGTCACAATAGGGGGTTAAATCAATAGTCAATACATATATGGTTACGACCATGCACATATGTCACTGTTTAGCCAAAATGAGTACTATGATTACAATTCCTTTGTGGTACAACTTTTTTCAGTATCTAACTCCTTTCTGTGGGGAGTTAGATTACATGAGCTAATACATGCAAAGTGCTTCAAACATTCCCCAGCACGTGGTTAGTCTTACATAAGTGGTAGCTATTATTAGTATTAGGCTTAGATGCACCATGAATTTGTTAATGCTCACTGGTGGGTTAATACCTCAAATTTTTGGAGAAATTAATGAGATATAAATAACAGGCAACTTATAATAACTTTAGTTTCCAAATTCTTTCCTAATTTCCAGAAGTCAGTTGACCTTTCTTAATTGTATGAGAAAAGATATAGAGTGGCTTCAGAAAACCTGGTAGAAGGGTGACTCTAGTTTGTTTGGTCATGTGGTGATGAAAGACTGGTAAGAGTGGTTCTTACCACTCTTTGAAAAAACACAGGTTCTAAGTTGCTCACTAATGGAAACTTGCATTTACGAAACAAATTATCAAACCCAAGAGGTCTAAAACAAGCCAAAATGAGTACTATGATTACAATTCCTTTGTGGTACAACTTTTTTTTAGTTGATGTTTACCTCATTTTTTTCATTTGCTTTATATCAGTTTCCTATTTTTCTTCAGTTCTTCAACAGATTTTTCAAAATATTTGTTAATAATTTTCCCCAGATGCATCAAACACATCAAGTAGAGTGTCAATTTTTTTTCCTTTTTTCCCTAGAGATTCTCTGTCCCTTGACTTCTATTCTTTGCCTCGTGTGAGCAATTGCTCTTTGAGCCTGGTGCACAAATGTTATTCTAGGACTTTTTAATTTCACTCACTGTGTTGACTATATTGCATCTTGTATATCATATACTCATATCTTTATTTCTTGGTTTATTCCTTCTTTTTGCTAAAACAAATTCTCCAAAGCCTCCGTAAAAAAGGATGCTTACGATATTTTTTTCCAGTCAGTTTTTGCATGTCTGAAAATATCTTTATTCTACTCTCACACTTGATTGATATTTTGACTGGGTATAAAATTATAGGTTGATGTTTCCTCAGTATTAACAATATTTGAGAACAAAACTTATTTTCATTTTTTTTTTTTAATGAGAAGAAGGGTAGAGGGCATTCATTTGCACTTCCTGGTGTTTCCCTCAGTATTTTAAAGACATCATTCCACTACTTCCTAATATTCAGTGTTGCTGTTAAGAAGTGAAATGCCCATTGTAGTCAAATTGATCAGAGAATATTATGCTAAGTAAAATAAGTCAGACAAAGAAAGACAAATACCATGTGATCTCCACTTATATGTGGAATCTAAAGAACAGAATAAACAAACAAACAAAGCAGAAATAGGATCAAAGATACAGGGGGAAAAAGCCTGATGGTTGTTAGATGGGAGGGGAGTGGGAATGGGGGAGAAGGTAAAAGGATTAGAAAGTACAAATTAGTAGTCACAATATAGGCACAGGGATATGAAATACAGTTTGAGGAATATAATCAATAATGTTGTAAAGATTATGTAGGGTGCCAGATGGGCACTGGACTTATTAGGGAGACCATTTCATAGACTGTGTAGATGCCTGACCACTGTGCTATACACCTGAAGCTGAAGTTGAATAATATTGAATTTCAACTATAATTTAATATATATATATATATATATATATATATATATATATATATAGCCACAGGATATGCGGTACAACATAGGTAATATAGTCAATGGAGTTGTAACAGCTACATTCGATGTCAGGGGTGCACAAATGTTGGAAGGATATCACTTTGTGAGGGGTGTAAATGTCTAACTATTACATTGTCTTGTACACTTGAAACTAAAAATACATAAATAAAGAAGTGCAATGCCATTTTGAATCATTCTCTTTTGTGACCTTTTAATTCTCTCTGAACAGATTTAGGATTCTGTCTTTTCCTCTGATGTTTTAAAATTTCAATTTAGTAAATATGTGTCAATGACTAGGTAGAAAGTCTCCTAGGCTCCATGAATCAAATGTGCCTGAGAAGTTTTGGAGCTCATAACCTAGTAGTTCCTACTGCTCGACCCACAGTTATATTCACTTCATAAGACTGGATAAGACTGTTGTTGTCTAGGGAAGTGGGCAGACACAACTTGCTGTTCAGAGTCTATCACATTTGTGAGAAATTGATAAAAATAAAACATTTCTTCAGCAAGAAGAGTTTCTTCATTAAAAAGCCCAGGAAATGATGCTGAACCATCTTTTCTGAAAGGGAGTATAAACATACTTTTTTTTTTCCCCAAAAAAATACTGGGTATATTAGGCATACTATTATTCATTTGTTTATTTGATAAATATTTATTGAGGGTCTATTAAGGGCCAGATACTTTTCTAGATAGTTCATACATAGCAATGAACAAGACAAATGAAATCCCTCCAACCAGGAAACCTGTATTTGTAGAGTACAGAGAGAGTCATAAATATACAGGAATAAACAAATAAATCCAAACATTAAACAAATATTTATCATTTAACATACACCTACTACCATGTTTCCCCAAAAATAAGACCTAGCCAGGCAATCAGCTCTAACGCATCTTTTGGAGCAAAAACTAATAAAAGACCCGGTCTTATTTTACTATAATATAAGACCGGGTCTTATATTAGATTTTGCTCCAAAAGATGCGTTACAACAGATTGTCTGGCTAGGTCTTATTTTCGGGGAAACAGGGTGTTTACCAAGTATGTTCTAAGTCCTGCGGTTATAGCTATGAACAAAATAAACCAAAAAACCACCACACGGAATTAATATTCTAGTAAATAAATGAACAAGGTAAACCAGATGTTATGAATGTTCAGAGGGAAATAAAAGAGGGTGATATTGAATAGTCAGGGAAAAACTTCTCTGAGGTGATATCTGAGCTGAAACCCAAATGAAAAGTAAGAGCAATTCATGCTAAGATATGGGGAGAAAGCATTCCAGAAGTAAGGAAAGCAAATGCAAAAGCCTTAAAATGTGGAAGAGCTTGATGTATTCTAGGAACAGGAATAAGATGAGCAGAATGAGATAGAGTGAATGAGACAGAAGTGGTGCAGGATGATTCCTAGATGTGTCATGCAGAGCTTTGACAATAGCCATGGTTGAGTTGTATTGGGGATTTATATTAAGTATTATGAGAAGGTATTGGAGAATTTTAAATGGGCCAGTGACATGGTTTGATTTACTTTTTTTTTTTTTTTAAACATTACTTGGCTCCAGTGTGGAAAGCAGATAAGGAAAGAGGAGGGGAAGCAAAAGGGGGTGGGGGGAAAGAACGTAAAATAGACTGCTGAAATGTTGAAATAATCCATGAAAAAAAAGATGTTGATTTGGATTGGGATGGAAAAAGTGGAGATGAAGAGAAATATGAGATATATTTGACAGTGAAATTAACAGGATTTATTCATGGATTAAATGGGGGGGAGGCAAAGGAAAAGGAGCAGCTCCAAGAATGTCTCTTCATATGTGGCCTAAGCAACTGAGTTCCCGACCTAGGTAAGACTAGAATAGGAAGAGATTTGAAGAGAAACCAAGATTTGTGGTTTAGCCATGCTGAGTTTATGATACCCATTAGTAATCCAAGTAAAGATGTCATTCAGAAAGTTAGATAAATGGGTTTGGAGCTTAATGGAGAGGTCAGGGATAGAGATAAAACTTCAGGTGTCATTGACATTTAGACGGTATTTAAGGCCAAGGGCCATGGTGAAATGGCTTTTTCTAGGGGGAAAATAGAGTTAGTGTAGAGATGAGAGCTTGGGTCAGACTTGGGCAGGCACTCCAACATGAAGAAGGTGAGCAGGGAAGGGGAAGAGAGCAGCAAAAGAGACTGAGAAGGAGTGGCCATAGGCAGGGGGAAACCAAAAGAGCCAAGATTGGGGACTGTACAACACAGAGGGTACCAGCCTGCTGAGAGGTTGAGTAAGATGTAGAGAGGTGACCATTGGATTTGCAGCAGGGAGGTCGTAGTGCATTTGACAAGAATAGCTTCAGTGTGTAGTAGGAATGGAAAATGAATTAAAATTGGTTTAGGAGCTAATGGAAAAGAAATAGAAGCAGAAAAAATTGTTCATTTGAGAAATTTTGTTGGGAAAGGAAGCAGATAAATGGATCAATAGTTGAGACAGAAACAGAGGTGAGGGAAAAATTTGTTACTTTGTTGGTTGGTTGGTTGGTTTTTTAAAGTAGCCAACAGAGTATGCTTTCAGAAGAGAGAGCTATTTTAAGGTGCTATTTCATTGTTACTATTGATAGAAACTGATATCTAATTTATAAAACTAAATATATTACCGAGTAAATCACTAAATAAATGCAAATGATTCACTTGCAGAAAAGTTACCTCTGGGGGATTGCCTAATGTTCTACTTATAATTTAAATGTGTTTTTCTGCATCAGCCTTGAGGTTTGAGGAACTCAGGTCTAGAATTTTTTAGTTGAATTAACATATGCCCTGGTTATGTGCCTTATTAAAGCAATATCCAAATCTCCTGTTGGGTAACAAATGTATAATATTGTGTCAGCCAAAGTGAAGCTTTGAGAAGAAAGGAGAATTTTTCAATCATTTTCCAATAAATCTCATGAAGTTAGAAATTAAATTGTTATAGAAAATAAAAATGTCCTGGTTTGTACATCTGAGTAAATTGCAAAATGTTCACCCACTACATCTTGCGTCACCAGATCAGCCATATTTAATGTCTTTTCTGCTCCCACACAAATGACAAATGACTATCACATGTATTACATATCTCACTGAACCAACCAAGTCTCGTGTGCTGGTTCTAAGACCAGGAAACTGAACACCACAACTGAAAACCGCTAACCTAGATACCTGCTAAAAGAAATAGTTTCGGTTAGTATGGAATTTGATGTAAAGTTGAAATATGGGCTTTTGTTAGTAGAGGCCCCAGAGGAACCCATATTCCCTGTTGGAAAATCCTGCTGACAGTATTATTAGAATGAAGGCAGTGATTGGCAAACACTAGTTTTAAATAGGCACATACACAAACATTGAGAAACAGTAAACACATAGGATAACTCATTTGGACACTTTATACGCAGTCTGTATAGGATTTAAAATAACATTCCCACGTTAAACTGAAAACATTACTATGTAAATGCCACAACTAATCAAATGAAAGAGCAAGTATCAGCCTTGCAAACTGGACTCTCTTAAGGGCATTCAAAGGCATAGGATTGCGTGTTGCCCTCTAAAGAAATGTCCTCCTTTCTATCAATCTTTCTTGTTTTAACAGTAAACCCATTGACCAGCATATGTTTTGGAATTTCTGAACGACTGACTTTCAAAGCCTAACAAACATACGTTTTCTACCTTCCTAGAAACCTCAGAGGAGCCACCATTGCCAATAAAAAAACATCATAAATCTAACCCCAAAACTGCATCACTTCAAACAGAGAATGGACGCCTCATTCCCCACATTTTGTACACATCTACGTAGGTCCTCCTGTGGAACTGGCCACTCCAGCAGGAGGTCATCAATCAGCAGGTGTGTCATCAAGCGCAAGTATAGAATGGCTTAATAGAAAAAAGGGAGTCTTTTCTTGTTCCCTATTGCTGCCTACTAAAACGTAAGTTGCTTGCTGATCTCATCACACTGAGTTATGTTTTAGTGAAGGATTGAAAAGACCCAACCTGCACATATTATTGAAGTTTTGAAATAATGGCTCAGTGAAACAGATGTATACTTTCTCCCAGAAGCTCTTTGTGGAAATGAATTTTTATGAGCCCAAAACATCCTTGATTCGGCCCTGATTAAAAGTCAAGTTAAAACTAAATACCTTTTTTTTTTTTTTTGGAAGAAATTTTAGGAAGTTATTTACACAAGGACTTTTGAGATTAAAAAATGCTGGGTTATCAGTAAGGCTTTGTTTAGTGAAACTAATTATCAGTACAGAACAGAGAGAAAAAGTACAGGCGCCAGGTGTCACAGACCCTTCGGGGTCAGGGACTCAAACCAAGGTCCTTCTGCCCAGGGCCATTTTCACCAGTTTGTACCAACAGAAACAAGAATGAGTTGGGTAAAGCAGAGCAGAAACTTTATATTTTGTATTAAGCCATATTTAGGCCAGGAGCAGAAAACTTATCTTAAAAGCCATCTTTTCTTGATCCTGTCTTGCTTTATCTCCTAGGGGCCTGTGATCAGTGGGCCTTCAGGCCTGGACAGTCTGGACCAGACCTGGGTCCAGGGTGTGGAGCTGGAGGGCTAGGTCATGCCCTGAAACCCTTTGTCAACAAAAACCTCTGAAGCATTAAAGGGAGAACAGCCTCGTTTACCTCCCTCCTACAAAACTCTAAACCCCTTTTTGCTCGGAGAGGTTATGATCTTTTCCCTCTGCTCTAGCCTGACCTCCCGCAGCTCAAACACACCAAATAAATTCTAATAGACCAATCTTGGTCTCCTGCGACTCATTCCTCCGGCCGTGCCTAACCCTTTGATCAAGGAATGGAGAAGGGTGAACTGATGCTCTAACAGCACCTCCTTCCCAACTTGGGAGGAGCCTTCTGTGAGTACAGGCTGTGGTGTGGAGTGATTAAATTCTTTTTGGCATGCGTAGTATTCTTCTGTTGCACTTGGCACTTTTGTACACAGACCTTTTTGCCCAGGACACCCCATCGCCATCTTGCTCTTTGTGCTCCACACCTTGGTCTTTGCGGTCAGGAATCCATTTCAGTTCCTGTAAGCAGGCATAGCTCATGACATAGTTTAGGATTTGAGAATCTTTAGGGTCTTTTGAATGATAGCCCAGTGACACAGGTACAGACTGTCTACATTCAGATCCTTCATATTTCAGCTCTGTGACCTTGAACAAAATACTCCCCTTCTCCACATTTCAGTCTTTTTAAAAACAGGATAGTAAACGATAGGTAGCCCACAGAGATGCCAGTTCCTGGCACATGACAATCGTTCAATTAATGCTAGTTACTATTTGCATATAGGTAGATAAGAGAAGCGGTTAATGAATAGTTAGGTGCCAGTGACTATAAAATGTAAGCTAAACCCATGTTTTGTGTCTTCTTATAATACTACTACTAATAATAAAGTTTTCATTTACCTCTGTTAACTAAAAAGAGCAAAGAACTTTCCCATAATATTGAAAAGTCAAATGATTCTGAGATGGGAGAGCCCCCTCACTATAGACATTTTAAGTCTCCCTTTCCCTAGTTTCGTAGCTCCTTAGCCCTTGGTTTTGATTACACTTCTAATCAGTTTCTTTTTTTTTCTTTCTTTCTTTCTTTGTTTTTTTTCAATTTTTAGGGGAATAGTGTGTTTTTCCAGGACCCATCAAGTCGGATCATTGTTTTCAACCTGGTTGTGGAGTCGTTGCTTGCAATCTAGTTGTGGAGGGCGCAGCTCACTGGCCCATGTGGGAATCGAACCGACGACCTGGGTATTATGAGGACTCTGCTCTAACAAACTGAGCCAACTGGCCGCCCCCTCTAATAAGTTTCTGAATCCTAGACTAAAGATTGCTCCTAGCCTGAATCACAGAATATCTCTCACCCCTGCTTCATATAACTACTTAAAAGCCTGTGACTTCCCAACATCTCCCAAGCCATTCTGGACCTAACTCTTGGATAATTCCATCCCAAAGACCAAATAGGTTTTAACATTCCCATAGGCCAATTTACTTGTTGATCGTAATCATTGAAGCCTAATGTTCTTTACAACACATTCTGGGACCAGCTCCTGGACAATTGATGCCACCTAAATGACTGGTTGAATGACCACAGGCTCTATAGAGCTAAGGGATTTATTAATTAAAATCTATTTTGCCTCATTTAGGGGCCTTGGGGATACAGAAGATACCCCAGCAAGATTGCCAGTTGCAACCAAAGAAGCCAGCATGGCCTTCCAGGCAGATCTTGAGACCCTTCATCTCATCTAAGATCAGATAGGATGAGAGTTCTGTCAATTCCCCAATAGGTAGGGACAGCTCTACGCCCCTGCCCAGCAGGAAGCAGATACAGAAGAAAAGTCCTCCTGTCCCTCAACTTCCCATAGAGATTTTATGGGGATCTTGTCTCTCAAGGGGAAAACAAGGCAGGCAGTTAGAGATACCGTGTTCCCCCAAAAATAAGACCTAGCCAGACAATCAACTCTAATACGTCTTTTGGAGCAAAAATTAATATAAGACCGGGTCTTATTTTACTATATCATACAAGACCGGGTCTTATATTAATTTTTGCTCCAGAAGACGCATTAGAGCTGATTGTCTGGCTAGGTCTTATGTTTTGGGGAAACCTGGTAGGCATCGGGTCCTACATGCCTGCTCCTGCACATTGAACATCACCCACAGAATGCAACCACCCAAAAGACCTCCCCTCTCCACCCAAAACTTCCCCTTCTCACTATAATTATCTACCCCTATGAGGAATGAATGGGTACAAAATACCCAACTAGATTAAACCGGCCACTCACACCTGTGCAGTAAAGGCCACAATGACCTTCATTTCACCTGGGCCTCATTATACCATCATTATAATATCGTACATATGCCTGGAAGTTCATTAATATCATTATAACAGACTGAATTCTGGGAAGGAACATGCACAGTCTGAAGAGGTGAGGTAATAAATAGCCTCTTGTCAATCACAGGTGTCAATCAAGGGGTCCCACACCCAGAAAGGAACAGCCCATTCTAGAGAGAAAAAGGATAAAAACTCAAAGTCCTCCCCAGCGAGGGCCTTTTGAGCCTCTTCTTCTGTTCAGCCCACTCCAAACTCTTTAGAGTGTACTTTTTCTCCTAATAATGCCACCTTGGGCCCTTGAGCCATTCTCTCAGGTCCACTCCTATTTCTTTGGAGTGTACTATCTCTTCTAATAAACTGCTTTTTCACTACTTTACCTCAGTATCTCATTCAAATCTTTGCTCAAGACTCTAAGAACCTGGATACCGCACTGAGGAGGGCCCACTGTCCAGTAACAAGTCCAAGCACTGTTAATTAGGAAAGTTTGTTACAGAAACCTCACTTGTGAGATGTTTGTTAGAGAACACTGACTATTGTCGTTGTAAACTGTGTTTATATCCAGGGAGGCTGTGCTGACTCACCCACCCTGTGATTAGTTAACAGCTAAATGTAGCATTGCCGAGTTAGGTCTAATTTATTCAATCAACACAAAAGGACGATGCAGACTCTCCCACAGTTAGAAACAAAGCTAAAGGCATTATTCTTCATTGTAGAAGTGAATTTGAAAAAAATAAGATGATTCTAACAGATTTGCTTTAAATCACAATACAATATCTCTATATGAAATGACAACAATATCTTCTATCTGACAACACTCACTTTCAGATTTATTCAGTGTTTTCAAAAGCACTTGAAAACCCATCAAGGAGGAGGGAAATGTCTTTTTATACTTTCGATAGTTACATAAAGGATACTTTTCAAAAGTCTTTCAGATTTATCATGTCTTCAACAAGTAACTCTTAACAATACTCTGAGAGTATGATAGCGATGACAAAAATCAACACTATTCCCTTCTGCTCTTTAACTGCATGGAACACTAATGTAATGTGTCCTTTTTCTAAACTCTCTGACTCCACCAGGATGTCAGAGGAGATGTGGAGGACTAACGGATTAGGAGCTTCTAGGCCTGCGCCTCTGGTTGGTTTCCTGTGGCCTGGAGTCCAGGACTCATAGTGAGCAAAGAGGGAAGGGAGAAGACAGGGAGGGACAATGCTGATGAGCAGGCCTCTTTTCCTCCCAGGTGAACAAGTGGATAACAGATGCCCAGCTGTGTTCCTTCTTCCTCACACTCAGTTTTGATTGGCTCTTAGCTCTCCCATACCCTCACTAAACCCTTATAAATGTCCAGAACTGCCCACAGGAACTGAGGGAACCCCAGAAACCCCACAGGCAGTTTGCAGGGAAGACTCTGTGAATGAAGACTTCTGGTCCCCCAGCAGGAACCCTGCCCCTCCTACCAGGCTGGGGAACTCAAAATGAGCACAACAAAATGAGGACCATGAGATAGGTTCACATTACAGGCCTGACACTGAGATTAAGGTTGATGGTCAAACAGTTGAATTCCTGAATCTTACCCTGCAACTGATCACACACCCACACTTTTAATCTTGTGTCAGTCCTGAGTAAGGGATATTCTGTCCTAAATCCCACCTATCGGTGAGTGGGTCCCAACCTTTTTAAATGTGGGGACCTCCTTTTTAAAGCTAAAACTTTTGTACATAGTAATAGATTTTCAATATCCACTGATTGAAAAATAGTATTATGAATATACTAATGCTTTTAAATATTTTTTTACTAAACACAATGCATCTATGTATATTTTAACCTAGAAGACAAACATATATTAAAAAGTTATCACAGTGCCTGATACAGTGAAAGCACTCAATACTTTAGCTATAATTACTGCTGTTGTTGATGTTTATTCATGCCATAAATAATACCTGATGGACACATGGGTTCTCAGAGTCCTTATATTATACTCAACAACACGTAAGCTATACTACTAGACTCTAAAGTTTTTTTGGCAGGAACTTTGATTCATATTTCACCAGCAGCAGCAGCAGCACCTATCACTGTGTCAGTAGGTGGTTCTTAATAAATTAATTGAACTGACTCTATCTCCCTGAGATGTCATGAAGAGAAGTGTCTTCGTTCTGCTCCTTAGCATTTTTAAACGTCTCCATTGTTTTTAAAATGTGTAAGTTTCTGCTTTATAAAAACAAAAAATAAGAAAGCTGATCCTAATGCTATTCATGAAAGGTAATAAAAGTTTTCTAACAAAGGAGTAAGTATGACTGAGTTCTGCCAGAGTTATTCTCAGTATGATGTGAGCATAATTTTAGTCTAGCAACCTGGATGTTATCTAAGAAGGACTCAGCTTCTGCTTACCCCAATTAACAAACAAAATTGGCCTGATAGCCTCTAGAATAATCTAAGTTCCTGTCCTTTTATAACAGACCTGGTTTGTATCCCAAAAAATAAAGTGCATTTATAAATAAATAAGAAAGTTTAACACCTCAATAGAAAAGTGAACAAATACTATGAAAAAACAAGTCATATTGATAGAGGAGAGCTAGCATGTCCCTAGGTAGACAGGGAGGTCCCTGGTGGAATAAACAAAGACGGCTATATCCTAAAACTTCAGGTTTTGAAATCACTCCTTCACTCCAGGACATAATGTAACAAGGCCTTGAGGTTAATCATAAAATTCCTTTTGGCCTGACAAATGGAGCAGATCTGATAGACAAAGAGTGGGTTCCTTTACTAATTCCTTTAGGATGGGCAAGCAGAACAAACCTGGTAGACGAATTTCATTAGAAGGCGCCAGTTCCCTTCTTCAAAAAATTTCCCTTCTTCAAACAGTTTCCCTTCCTCAAACAGGCAAGGGAAGGTATAAAAGTAAGAGCTTTTGCCTCAGTCATGGGGCACCCCCAATTCGGGATTCCCCTCCCGCTTGGGAGCTGCAACCTCTTCTCCCGCCTCTAATAAACTATCCTCCTTTTAAAACTTTTTGTCTCTCCCTGGTCTGTGTTTCCATTCTTCGGCTTCACAAGACACGATTCCAGCCCACACTCAGAAACTGCTGACAGATTCAACATCGCCTACATCAATATAAGAATCAATAAAAATGGCTAATAAGCATTTGAATGTAAATTCATCCTCACAAATAGCTAACAAAATATAAAATCAAATAACAAAGATATAACATATTTGTATAACAAATTGATGAGGCTTGGGGGGGAGAGAAACTTCCTTTCTAGAATAATGAGAGTGTGGTGAAACACTCATATACTGCTGGTTAACATATAAACTAGTACAACCTTTTTGGATGCTAATTTTGCAGTACTTACTAAAACCTTAAGAAGATTAATACTAATATCTTGAATACCCATCAGTAGTAGACCAATGGGCTAAATAATGGAATGTCCACATGTGGTTTGCAAAAATGAGCACAAAAAATGTGCTCAGTTTGCAAAAATGAGCACAATTACATGTGCCTCCCTGAATCCATGCTCCTTGCAACTTTGCAGCTCTTCCATGAAAAGGTGGATTCTATTTCCCCATCCCATGAATCTTGGCTGGCCTTATAATTTGCTTTGGCCAATAGAATATGGCAGAAATGATTGTGCAAGTTCTGAGCCTATACCTCAGGAGACCTTGCACAATCCTGCCTGCTCTCTGGGATCTCTGTTTTTACCATGTGAATAAGCCCAGGCTGGCCTCCTGGAGGATGAGAAACCACATGGACCAGAACCAAGTCAGCCCTGTCCCACTGATGCCCTGGATTATGTGAGAGAGCCCAGGCAAGACCAGCAAAGTTGACCTGCAGCTGATCACATTGGACCTCAAATGCATGATGGAGTCTAACCAAGACTAGAAGAACCACCAGGTGAGTCTCATTTAAATTGCTGACCCAGCAACAAGAACTAATCTAGAATATCATGATTATTATGCAGCCATTAGAAAGAATATATTGGAACTGTGTGCATTGGCCTGCAAAGATATTTAAGATATATCAGAGAAAAAAGTTGAAAAATATTGCTTGTTGTAAGATTCCAGTTTCTACAAGAGCAAAACAAAATAAAACCTAGACATATAAAATCCTATATAGTAGGGGCCATCCTGGTGGCTCAGGTGGTTAGAGCTCCATGCTTCTAACTCTGAAGGCTGCCGTTTCGATTCCCACATGGGCTAGTGGGCTCTCAACCACAAGGTTGCCAGCTCAATCCCTCAAGTCCCGCAAGGGATGGTGGGCAGCAACCCTTGCAACTAAAATTGAACACAGCATCTTGAGCTGAGCTGCCGCTGAGCTCCCAGATGGCTCAGTTGGTTGGAGCAGGTCCTCTTAACCACAAGGTTGCCAGTTCAATCCTTCGACTCCCGCAAGGGATGGTGGGCTGCGTCCCCTGCAACTAGCAATGGCAACTGGACCTGGAGCTGAGCTGCGCCCTCCACAACTAAGATTGAAAGGACAACTTGAAGCTGAACGCCATCCACAACTAAGATTGAAAGGACAACAACTTGACTTGGGAAAACGTCCTGGAAGTACACACTGTTCCCCAATAAAGTCCTGTTCCCCTTCCCCAATAATAATTAAAAAAAAAAGAAGCTGATTTGTAAATGACTTAAAAAAAAAATCCTATATAGTAAAGCATGTGTGGACATGCACCACTGGTGACCTCAGGAGGGTGAGCTTGGCAGAAGAGTGGGGAGGGTGAGGGAGAGGGCCAGGAGCAGAAGAGAATGAATTTTCCTTTACCCAGCTCTGTGTTATGTGATGGTAACAGCCAGCATGAATCATTTTTTGTAATTTAGGGATTCAACTTTTTAAGAAAAGTTATAATGGCCAATGCTAAAGTAAAGAGCTAATGAGTGCTTTGGAGCACATGAAGTCTTCTGATTAAAGACACAAGGTAGAAAGAATATGTACTTTAGATTATGAGCTTTGCTACCATGGGGAGGGGGGAAGGGGGGCAAAGGCGGGCAGAATATGTGCTTGTCCCATTATGATTTTAATTCATAGGAAATAATCATAAATGTGCATAAATAATTATACAGAAGTGTTTCATTGTGCACTTTGTATTATGTCAAAAACTGGGGGAAATATAAATGTCAACTGGTAGTAGAATGGTTATATAAATCATGGCAATTTCTATACAAATGCAGCCATTAAGTCATTAATGATCTGGAAATACTCTTTCTTTTAAGAGAAAAAAATACCGTAAATAAAACTGAATACACCACATTGTTACAATTTTGTAAATGTATGTATATATATAAAGTTAATACGTCAAGTTGTTAGCAAAGTTTATCTCTGCGTGTTAGATTTAAAAGGTGATTTTTATTTTCTTAACATTTTCTCAGTGTTTTCCCATTATATATCATGAAGATCCAGAAGTTAGCAAAAAAAAAAAAATACTGTAAATATTTTTAAAGAATCCTAGGAGAGGGAGAAGGCTATAGCAGAGAAATCGGTTAGAAAATATAAAACAATAAAACCCACATTTCCTTACCTTCCAGTGACACTGAATTAAAAACTGTCAAGCAAGAGGCATTTTCTCAGGGGTATGAAACAACACAGACGATAGTAGGGAATGTTTACATATACTGACTGGCGTGATCCAACTGAAAGACAGAATTTGATAATGCAGAGGAGAGAACCTAACACTATGAAGTCCTTGAGTTGACAAAGGTGACAGGGTCCAGTGCATAGAGGAGTTGGCCTCAAGATAAGCAGGGATGGTTCATCCATCACACAGAAGGAAAGGCTGAGAACATGTGTACAGATGCAGTAGAGCTGGCTGGTTTGGAGTGAGAAGATGAAGAAGTTGTGCTCTGCAGTCTTCTATGTTATTAATGAAATGAGAAATGAGATTACTGGTTGAGTATGAAGAGGGGAGAAAGGAGGTATGAAATAGACTACATGCCGCCTGGCTTTCCTCTTTCTCACCTCCATTTGCAATGCAGTGAAAAATCCCATATTCAAGTATTTTCTGAATACTCTTAACAGTTATCTATCCCTTTTTTAAAAAAATAGGATTATACAACAAGGTTCCTTGTTATACAGAGCATATAAAGCTTACCTTTTTGTTGGTTAAATAAAACACATATGAGATGATAAAGAAATAATTCAGCCAAAAAGAAAGTGGTTTTCAATTAAGAAACTTACTAAATAAAATAGGTTCCATTTATGATACCAATAATAGTACCCTAAGTCAGTGGACATATTTCTATTAGCTAGTTATCCCTCTGAAAGCCTTCATGGGAGAATCTTTAAACAGACTGAAAGAAGAGTTTATGTAGGTAAATGCTCATGGATAGGAAGAATTAATATAGTTAAAATGTCCTACTACTCAAAGCAATCTATAGATTCAATGTACTCCCTATCAAAACACCAACGGCATTTTTCACAGAACTAGAACAAATAATCTTAAAATTGATATGGAACCAAAAAAGACCCCCGAATGGCCACAAGAATCTTGAGAAAGAAGAACAAAGGTGGAGGTATTATGCTACCTGATATCGGGCTATACCACAAGGCCATAGTAATCTAATTAGCATGATACTGCCATTAAAACAGACACATAGATCAATGGAACAGAATAGAGAGCCCGGACATAAATCCATGCCTATATGGTCATTTAATCTATGACAAAGGAAGCAAGAATATACACTGGAGTAAAGACAGTCTATTCAATAAATGGTGCTGGGAAAACTGGACGGATACATGCACCAAAACTGGACGGAAAATCAAAGTGGACCACCTTCTTACTCCATATACAAGAATAAACTCAAAATAGATTAAAGGCTTAAACATAAGACCCGAAACCATAAAACACCTAGAAGAAAACATACACAGTAAGCTCTCAGACATTACCCTTAGTAATATTTTTACTGATATATCTCCTTGGGCAAGGGAAACAAAAGAAAAAATAAACAAATGGGACTACATCAAACTAAAAAGATTTTGCACAGCAAAGGAAACCATCAAGAAAACAAAAAGATAGCCTACTGAATGGGAGAAGATATTCGCCAATGATACTTCTGATAAGGGGTTAATATCCAAAATTATATATAAAAAAAAAAACTCATACAACTCAACACCAAAAAACAAACAATCCAATTTAAAAAAAGGGGGAGAGGACCTGAACAGACATTTTTCCAAAGAAGACATACAGATGGCCAATAAACATATGAAAAGATGCTCAAGGTCACTAATCATTAGAGAAATGCAAATAAAAACTACAGTGAGCTATCACCTCACACCTGTCAGAATGGCTATCACCAATAAATCAACAAACAACAAGTGCTGGCAAGGATGTGAAAAAAAGGGAACTCTTGAGCACTGTTGATGGGATTGCAAATTGGTGCAGCCACTATGGAAAACAGTATGGAGTTTCCTCGAAAAGTAAAAAATAGAACTACCTTATGATCCAGCAATTCCACTCCTGGGTATTTATCCAAAGAAATCCAAACACTAATTCAAAAAGATATCTGCACCCCTATGTTCAATGCAGTGCTATTTACAATAGCTAAGATATGGAAACAACCGAATTGTCCATCAATAGACAACTGAATAAAGAAGAGATGGTACATATTGAATTGGAATATTACTCGGCCATAAAAAAGAATGAAATCTTAACATTTGCGACAACATGGATGGACCTAGAGGATATTATGCTAAATGAAATGAATCAGACTGAGAAAGACAAATACCATATAATTTCACTTATATGTGGAATCTAAAGAACAAAATTAATGAACAAACAAAACAGAAACAGACTCATAGATACAGAGTACAAACTGGTGGATGCTAGATGGGAGGGGGGTTGGGGGGCTGGGTGAGAAAAGTGAAGGGATTAAGAAACACACGCTGGTCGTTACAAAATAGTCACGGTATGTAAAATACAGTATGTATGGAGAATGCATTCAATAATATTGTAAAATCTATAGTGTTAGATGGGTACTAGACTCATCAGGGAGATCACTTCATACATTATATAAATGTCTAACCACTATGCTGGACACTTGAAACTAAGATAAAAAACATTCAATATCAATTATAATTTTTTTAAAAAGTCACTGGGGTATAAAGCACAGCATAGAGAATATAGTTAATTATATTGTAATAACTATGTATAGTGTCAGATGAGTAATAGACATTGAGGTGATCACTTTGTGAGGTATATAAATGTCTAATCACTATGTTGTTTTGTATACCTGAAATTCATAAAAAAAAAAAAATGAAAGAAAGAAAAAAACAGGCCAGAGAACAGGTCAGTTAAAAAAAAAAAGAGAGAGTTTACATAGGTAAAGAATTAAGGCAGAGTGAATGCAGGCTCAGAGCGAGAGTGTAGGAATTTAAATGAGGGATGGTGGAGTGAGGCCATAGCTAGAAACAGAGAGTAGCCCTATGTCAGCCAGGTCACACCTCAAGGGCGTCCTCCCAGAACATTCCTGTTGGAAAAGAGCAGGCATTCAGGGTGTTAGCTGAGCCTGCTTGGGCAGCTCAACAACACGGTTAAGTTCAGGGCCCATACATGACCCCTGGTTCTTCTTCCATTTATTTCCTCTGTCTGATAACTTCTCTCTCTAACCAGTACCCAGCCACTCCCTACCCCTCACCAAATACACACACACACACACACACACACACACACACACACACACACACACACACACACACCATTAACTCAAAATCATTCAGCAGGTCTTAATTTAGATGTCCCTTTTCCTGGGAAGCCGTTCCTGGTGGAGATCCTTTTATGTGGCCTTCTACTTACCATACAGATATAAACTATGTGAAATCAGTGACCACGTACCTCTTATTTATAATATCTCCCACATTTAACATGATATCTATACAGAGTGGACTCTCAAAAAGTACATGTGGAATCAGTGAAGCTCAGTTTTCATTCGCACTGCAGTATAATCAAGCCTTGATCTGGACAATGTGAGACTGTCACTTTAGAAACAGGCCTGAAGGAATAAAGAAGAAAGCAAGGAAACAAGATCAACCAGCAGGGGTTTGGCAAGATATGCTCTTAGCTGGTCCTTCCAGAAATCCCCTTTGCTGTTCTGGGGCAGTAGTGCCACATAGCTTAGGGACTCTGTCTGTGACCCGTCAGTATCCAAGACAGAATGGGAGAATTTTCAAGAGAAGAATCCCAGCCTGCCTGCTCCAGCCTGGACTGTGATGGTGTTCATCTTGCTTAGTCAGGGATGGCCCCAACCTGGGACTGTGTCACCTCTCACGGTCTCTGCAATCTTGGGAATAGAGGGAGGTTATATATGCCAGTGGTTTAGGGTCTCTGTAATGAAGATATAACTTTCCCAAAGACAGGTTTTTGGACTTGACTCTCACCTATTAGGCGGTGATCTGTAGGCCCTGTAATGTCCTGCCTCATAGACGTGTCTTTGTTTGCTTAAGAATCAGTCTAACAAGGTGATTTACCAGAGGAACCAGAGACTAAAGGAATTATCCAAAAACTCTGGAAGGGGCTGGAGGCGAAAGGTCATCCATGTGAACAATATGTATGATCAAAGCCTCCATAAAAACTCTGATCGATAAAGGCTCAAGTGAGCTTCCCTGGTTAGCAATACTTTGCGCATATTGTCGCATGTTATGGCAAAAAGGTGTGACATCATCCAAGTCTCCACAGGAAGAGGACGACCAGAAGTTTCACCTTTAGAACTCTCCTAGATGTCACCCTATGAGTGTTTCCCTTTGGCTGGCTCTGATTCATATCCTTTTGTTATAATAAAACTAATCATAAGTAATGCCCTTTCTTTAATTCTGTGAGTCATTCTATCAAACTATTAAACCTGAGGGGATATGGGATCCCCTGAATTTGTAGCCAGCTGGTCAGAAATGAGGGTTGCTTTCAGACCCCTGAACTAGCAATTAGTGTCTGAAGCAAGGGCAATCTTGCAGAGAACTGTGCTCTTACCCTGTGACAGAGTGGCAGAGTGGGTGCAGAGTGGGTGACATATGGCCTAACTCCAAGTAGTTGGTATTAGAATTCATTGCAGGGCTATTCCACGGGAAGCATGGGAAACTGAACCAATGGTACCTGAGACCTGGAGTTCTTGATCATGACTTAGGAAGCTCATCAGGAGATGCCCTCTGCTCTCTTTTCTTTCCTATAGGTTCCAGCAAGGCTCCAAGAGCCATCAATTCCAACAGCAATGTCTGTGCAGGAGAAAGGAGGTGTGATTCTAGTCTGAAAGAATACTATCTGTGTTATTGATTAATACTTGAATGTTACAAACAGCTTCCCAGTGGAAGAAGATTTCTCTTATTCTTCTATGTAATTAGGATGATCATTCAACAAATGGATGCTATTCCAAGAAGAAGCTAAATTCATCAACCTCATCAGCTCACGATTAGGGATCTATATCACTGTGCTGTCAGAGAGGGTAAAGAGAGCAGAATGATGATGAAAAAACCTCCCAAATCCCAGGAGCCAGCAAAACACGCCACAGGCTACACCAGCCTGGAGACACCCACATACATTCTCAGGAAGATGCTGGGACATAGGAATTGTACGTGGTCCGTCCTCTGGGATCTGGAGAGGAAACTGCTGATTATTTGGGGAAAAATCATTCCTATCCCTGGGCTCAAGAGAATAGAGAGAGTAATGGTGTCCAGCCAGACCTCTTTCTCAGAACATTCTCTGCCCTTATTCTAGTACCTGAGGTAATTGGGCAGCAGATAAAAATAATATTTGCTCAAAAAAAAGAAATCATTTGTAAAATAGGATGCTGTCTGAGCTTTGTCTCCCTGTGGAATTCAGAAACCAAGCCACCTCCTCTGCTGTACACACTGGCTATGTGTGTCAGAACATTTCTGACTTCATTCCCTCCTCCTCCTCCATCACACAGTGAGGAGGGTGGGCCAGAACAAGCAGTTAAGACAGCGTTCCTACAGCTGGTTTTACTGCAGTCGCCCAGGCCCTTCCCACACGCAGCCTTAGGCTCTTGCAGCCTACTCTAACTCACCCTGTCCAGTGCAACCAGACCAATCTTCCGGACTGTCCCTCTCCCACTCAGAACCATCCCAGCATTCCTCTGGAGACAATGCTTTCCCTGCAAATACAGTGCACTTCGCCACTTCCACACTCTTATTCAAGCCACTCTAATTTGCCTCAGAGATACTCTCCATTTTCAAGTACTAAAATCTTACCCCTCATTCATACCTATCTGAAGGCGATCTCCTTCACCCTTGTCAACTCTAAACCTTACAGCAATCATGTTGCTTTAGATTGCATTTATTTATGGAGAGGGCACAGGCACTGTTAGGCACTGTTAGATGAGAAAACTACAGTCCAAAAGAAAAATATACCCAACAGCCAAGTTCCTTACATTCTAATAGGAGAGATACGATAAACAGATACATAAACAATATATATGCAAATTAAGATGAGTGTTATGAAAACAATAAACAGGAGACTGAGAGAGAGATTGAAGGACACAACTTATTTAAATTTTTTTTTAATTTTTCAATTACAGTTGACATTCAATATTATATTAGTTTCAGGTGTACAGCATAGTGGTTAGATAGTTATAGACGGGTGCAATTTAAATAGGGTGATTCAGAATTGCTTTTCCTTCCTCTGGGAGAAGTGAGTGTGGGGGCCAGCAGAGAGAAATCAGAATTGTTACACTAATGAACATGTCTCTGCTTGAGAACATGAAGCAAGGGGAAAGGAGGTCCCACCTAACAGAAGCGTATAAACACACCAATCACATGGCTCAGAAAAGGTGAGCCACCTTGCTGATGTTACTCCATAGAGAATGTAATTGAGATTTGCTCCAATCCACCACACCTCCAGTTTCATTGTCCCTCAGGGAAGATGATTTGCATTTGCACTGTGTCTGTCTAGGAAAATTATATTCTCAGCAGAATAAAGCACAGTTAGTTGATTTTCATGAACATCAAGTTTCTCTTTATAATGTGACTGTAGAGAGCTGTGCTAACTGGCCAGAGATCAGGCTACATATGAGGGGATGTTGAGTTAAGAGCTGGATCTCTCATGACCAACCAAGTTCAAAATTTCCGTTCAGCGCCGCAGCTCATTATTGTGTTCCTGGAGTTAGGAACAACATGAAAGAGCTATTCTCCATTTAGAATTGTCACATTTCAGGCAAAATTCATATGGACACTGAGAGTGCAAATTTGAAAATTTCAGATCATTTCCTCTAACCATTCCTGGGAATTTTTAATAAGATTCCAGGATGGTAGATGGAAGTACAATCTGGGAAGAGCAACTAATGCAGTGTGACATGATATGAAGTTAAGCAACTTTGTTTTTTGTACGCAACTTACCAAACTTCTAGGAAATTCTTTGGAAATCTGTGTGATACAACATCCAAACTGAAATAACTCTATCATCAGATGCCCAATATAAGTTGATCTCAGAGTGCAACTGAGCTGCAATGTGAATCCAGGACACGAAGACTATTTCAGAATGAGAGAGAAGCACAGAATGAATAGGTTGCAATAATGGCAGTAGTGGTTCCTAGGAAACACTGTTTTCTAGCAGTTGTTGCTTTCTGCTAGGAATACATAGAAGCTTCTGAAATGGGAGGGAATTCCCTACCTTTGAGGACAGGAGATATATTGAGCTAAAGAAACCTTTCAATCATTCATTCAAAACACATTATTTAACATCTACCATGTTACAAATAGTATGGTGGTAAAAACTTGAAGAGGACATAGTCCCTGCTCTCAAGAAACTCACAACCTTCTTGACATGCTGGGCAAAAAAAAAAAAAATTATCATCAAATACCTCAGGAAGATATGGCAGGGCATTATAGGAGCACAGAAATGGGGCTGCCTTGTTTGTTTAGAAGCTATTGGCCTTCCCTAGGCATAGTTGGTCTTCCAATACATTTTCACTGTGGGATAAGAAAAATATCTTAGTGTTTCCTCTGTGCCTCACTATCTTAATTTTAGCATCTTTTTCCATTGAAAGAGATTGAGAATTTTCAGATTCATCTAGTGTTGCTTCCTTTTTGTTTAACAATTCTTTCTTCAATGTAGCTCTCTCCTCATTTCATTTTAAGCATCAAGAAGAAGCCAAGTGGTACCTTCCACTGTGCTTAGAAATCTCCTTAGCTCTACAACCAAGTTCAGCCTTCCACATAACTACAGTAGACAATTTCACAAAGTTTTCTACCATACGTAACAAGGATTCCCCTTCCCCCAGTTCCCAATAACATGTTTCTTACTTCCTTCTGAGCCTTTACCAGCAGTGTCCTTAAAATCTAGGCTTCTACTAACAGTCTGTTCAAGTTATCTTGAACAGACTTACATAGGCTTTTCTGTGATACTCTTCAAATTTCTTCTAGTTTCTTCAAGTTGTGCTCTGCAGGCTTCTATGTTCTTAATGAAATGAGAAATGAGATTATTAGTTGAGTATGAAGAGGGGAGACAGGAGGTGTGAAATGGACAACATGCCGCCTGGCTTTCCTCTTTCTCACCTCCATTTGCAATGCAGTGAAAAAATCCCATATTCAAGTATTTTCTGAATACTCTTAACAGTTATCTATCCCTTTTTAAAAAAAAGTTTGCCAGATTTTTATCTCAGGAAAACAGGACTATCCAGAAAGTCACTTCATAAACTTAAAGACTGGCCCATGGACACGATCCTGAGAAATGTTTCAAGGACGGTTTCTCTCCTCCTATTTTCAACTGCTCCACATCCGCCATATTTTTAAGTTCAGAAATGGAAACCCCCAGATACAACTCAGAGAAAGTTGGTAGGACCATGGGTAGTGCTTTGCTTCTTTTAGATAGAGACAGTGGGGGAAATTTTCTATATAGATTACTAGAAATAGGAAGAATTCCCATGTGGTGCAGGCAGAACATTTTTGGAGTTTTGTACCCTATCAGTTCAGAGTATGAGAGGTCCAGGTAATAAGGATATAGAAGAAGATATTGAAGTATGGTAACTATCCTTTTTGTTTGTTTGTATGTTTGTTTTCCAAAACTAAAATGCTCTAATGGCTGTTTTTATATCTTTAAAACAAGGAAGTTAGGCTGGTAGCCTCAAAAGTCCCTTTAATTGTAACTTTTTGTGATTCTATGATTTCAAAAGATAAAATTTTAATTAGTGTTGGTGTAAAAGTGTAACTCTCAAAATGCTATTCTTAGTACTGAGGCCAAATCCTTGACGAAGTGTAGTTGGTAGCTCAGAATTGTCAGCTGTTAGTAATACTCCAGCCACCCAGAGCCCAAGGAAAGCTTAGTGGTAAGTAAAGGTATGAGAATTAGGAGGCCAAACTTGGATAATCAGCAGTTAACTCACATATACGAAAATAAGCACCTTCACGGGGAACATCACCAATATACATCCAAAATCTGCCACACTCAAATTCCAAGTCTCAGTGTTAGATTTTATAAAATTGGTTCTCTCCCAGACTGGAAAACCTACAGGTAAGTGTCTCCTTTCTCCCTCCACCAACATCTTCTCAAATTCACCTTCCTGTAAGTCTGCTTCTGTTCATGTTTAGATTTATTGCAGAGCAGCTGCTTTCATGTCTATCTCATTTTTTCACTTAAGTGTCAACTTTACTATAGTGAGACTAGATATGTGTCCCCACATTGGTCTAGGGCTCAGGAATCAGCACTTTTTTTAAAGCTCCCCAATTTAGTCTAATGTGTCACCAGCCTTGAGAACCACTGGCCTAGAACATTTTAAGGAGGCTGCTCCTGTCTGGCCTCCAGGGGATAATCTTGCCATTGATATAACTCTGAGAACAATGAGAACATACTGACACTACCTGAGGATTAATGAGAGACCTAAACTTAAGGACAGAAAAGGGTAGAGCTGAAAATTAGAAAACTGGATAATATTGAGGTCTTTGAAGGCAGAATTTCTTTAAAATCCGTCAGAACTTTAAGAAACTCTGTGACCAACTGTTTCCTTTTCCTACAAGTGCAATTTTCCCAACTCCTATCTTATATCCAATCTCAGGCTTGTAAACTTTTTTATTCTGAGAACCTCCCCATTCCATCATCATATTTTTGGACAGGTTGCCCTTTATAATAGGTTCACCCTGTATAACAAACTCCTTTCTGAAGAATGACTTGGCCAAAAGAAGTTTCTTTTCCTGAAGAGGTCATCCTAACTTTTACAGGCACCCATAGGTACTCACGCCATCCTTATCTCTTCTGGAACAACAATTTCAGCAGCCGCGATCTCAAGATCTTCTGAAATATTTTTCAGAAAACAACCAAACAACCTAGATAGAGGCCCCAGAAATTTTGTGGTTTATATGTAAAGTTATATCAGGGTAATAGAGAGTTCTGGAGTTGTGAGCACCCAGGTATGTGGTTAGTTCAAGGAGCTCAGGAACTGTCATTAATGAAAATTCAGCTGCCTATCCATCTGGTTAAGAATTAGTAGTGGACTCTGAAGCAATTATCTTTTATAAACAAACATGTTTAGTATCCTTAAAAACTAAAATATCATTACAAAGAAATTAGAGAAAAATCATACCAGTTTTAAAAATGGCAATGGATGACAACAAATAATTTCCAAATTAAGAAAAAAATAACCAAAAAATATGAAACTAATCAGGATTGGGAGAGGTATGTAGATACGTGGGGTGGTCGGGTGTATATTAACCAGATTGGCCATGAGTTGATAATTGTGGAAGCTGGATGAGGGGTATACATTGTTTCATTGAACTATTGTCTCTTCTTTTGTAGATGTTTGAATTTTCCATAATAATAAAAAAAAAACTTCGAAAGACCTAGTTAGCATACAAATAAATAATCAGAAATGCAAAGACTTATATTTACAATGTCTACTGAATCTTATTTAAAATGGTAAAGTCAGGAAGCAAAATAATGCCAAACAATGTTTAAATAAATTAAGATACCCTTACACGGCAAAGTAGTACAAAGCTATAAAAATCACATTTTCACATACAATTGAATGACATGATGGCCTATTCATACACAAAATGTTAAACAGAAAAAAGATTTTCAATATGATCCTAATTCCTTTAAAGTATACATACTTGCATTAAAAAATACTGACAACATGTTAACAGTATTTATCTCTGGGTAATGAGATTATAGTTGGATTTTATTGTCTCCTTTGTACTTTTTAATTATGTCTACAATGAACAAGTTTTCTTTCATAATAACATATATATTACATGTTGTATATTTATTAAAGAACAGTAACAGGCCTGGAGAAAGAGAGGTGGGAGGGCAAACACAGACTGCAGGTGACACGAGTAAGCTTGCATCTGCAGAAACCCCATTTCCAGCTCTACAGCGGCGAAGTCACAGGGCCATCCAGCTCCAGTGACACTGCAAAGGTCTGTCAGGTGGCAGGTAGAACGAAAGCCATTTCACCAGTGTGAAAAGCCCCAAGAATGCGACCTGGGCTGTGTGCTTTCCTGCGCACAATCGCAGCCTTCCTCTGCCTGGGTAGCCAGCCTGCCAACCCTGCAGCCAGGCCTGAGGAAGGCGGTTTGGGAAAGAAGTTGGAATAGAACTTGGACTGTGTTTTTCTCCACTTTCTGGGTCAAAACCTGGCTATTTGTGACAGCTTTCTTGTGAGCAATGTCAGCAGATAAGTCAGTTTTTCCTGCTTTTCTACAGGTTCCAGCAATATCAAGATCCATCAATCTCCAAATGCAGTGTATAAACAAGATGGGGAATCTGTGACCTTGGACTACAGTTTCCCAAGCAGTTCTAATTATTATGTGATGTATCGACAGCCTCCCAGTGGTGAGATGATTTACGTGATTCATCTGTATTCTCAAGACAAGAACTCAAGGAAAGGACGGTATTCTGTGATGTTTCGGAAAGAAGACAAAACCCTAAAGCTCACCATCTCTGCCTTGACGCCTAGAGACTCAGCTGTCTATTTGTGTGCTGGCCTAGATTCCACGGTGAGGGTAGTGACAGGGAGAACCTTACAAAAACCCCAGGACTCCGTGCAAGGCAGCCACCTGCTCTAGGCGCATAAGAAACAGCCTACTAGACAGGAAGAGGGCCGACACAAAGCATGGTGGGTGGCACTGGTGGGTATAGACAGGAAGCTAATGAATGTCCTAGGAACAATCTTTCCACATTTAGTATCAAAGAAAAAGTCATGGTTACAAGACCCTGGCCTCGAGAGCATTTTCATCTCTGAATCTGGTGCCTAAGGACAATAGCATAGCTGACAGAGGTGTGCCTCTGTGTTTTCTGCCTGTCCAGCATCCATCCCACTTTTCTGGTGACAACACCTTGATTTTCCCTGGATAATTAAGCCTCACCCCCTCCTACTCCATGTCTGGGTTTGAATGAGGCTGCTCCTGCCTTGGGCCCCCTGGCCAATTAGCATAATTCATCTCTTTGACCACAATGATTGGTTCAAGGATGAGTACATGACCCAAGCCCACATCCCAAACCTTTGCATGGAAATGCTATGGGGACGTAAGAGGCTAGGATGTGAAGCGAAAGCTGCTAGCAGCCCTCTTTCTGCCACTAGGGAAGGGCAAGATCCTGAAAAGAGGGCATGACACTGAGTTCCCTAACATTGTGTGAGGCCCTGGACCCTGCAGTGATTAGAGATTTGCCTGGGATTTTCAGTTGTACCCATCAGTTGCCTTAGCTTGGGTTCCTCCAGAAGCTGACAAGGATTCAAAGGCAAGGGATTTAACTGCAATGTGATCCTTGGATGCGTGACATGGGCACAAGGGAGAGTGACAGGAAGGGAAGCCATCCAATAAAGGGTGTGAGTTATCAAGCCAGCTGCCCTGTGAGCACATGGAGTTTAATTTTCCAGGGAATCCCTGGGAACCGTGTGAAACACTTGCCTCAATTTATCCCACCTGAGGACCAAAGAAGCTGGGGAACTGATACCCCAAATCCTTTCTGTCATTGGTCTAGGACAGCTCCTGGGATGGGAGTGTAAATTCCCTAGCACTTAGCAGTCAGAGAAAGCCCATAGGCAAAGAAACTCAAGTGCTGGCAGGAGGAAGTCAGCAGTGTGCACTGAAGT
Source organism: Rhinolophus ferrumequinum (assembly GCF_004115265.2). Taxonomy (NCBI): domain Eukaryota; kingdom Metazoa; phylum Chordata; class Mammalia; order Chiroptera; family Rhinolophidae; genus Rhinolophus; species Rhinolophus ferrumequinum. The sequence continues at coordinate 73,051,160 of NC_046289.1, forward strand.
CATCAGCACAAAAGGGATACAGGTGGGACACCAACAAGGCAACACAATTAATTTTTCTTTTTTCACGTAAGCTATTTTGAGTTGGGTTTTCTATCATTTGTAATCGAAAGAGACCTAACTAAAACACTAATAAAAATAACACTGGGGGCTGCCGGATGGCTCAGTTGGTTAGAGTGCGAGCTCTGAACAGCAAGGTTGCCGGTTCGATTCCCATGTGGGCCAGTGAGCTGCACCCTCCACAACTAGATTGAAAACAATGAGCCACCGCTGAGCTGCCAGAGGGGCGGCCGGATGGCTCAGTTGGTTAGAGCGCGAGCTCTTAACAACAAAGTTGCCGGTTCAATTCCTGCATGGGATGGTGGCCTGCTCCCCCTGCAACTAAAGATTGAATACAGTGACTGGACTTGGAGCTGAGCTGCACCCTCCATAACTAGATTGAAGGACAATGACTTGGAGCTGATGGGCCCTGGAGAAACACACTGTTCCCTAATAATCCCCAATAAAATAAATTTCTTTAACAAAAAAAATAATAACATTGGGTAAAACAAACCAACCAAACAAAATACTTTAAAATTACTTTTTTTTTTTTTTTTAATTTTTGGCTTGCTGCAGTTCAGAAAGGATACCACTCCTCCAACTGTTCAAATTAGAGAGGTTGTTCAGCTCTGTCCTCCACTTCACCCAGTGTGGTAAGGAGGCGGGCACAATTACACTGGATATTTAACTATTCCCTCCCCTTTCAGATTCTTCCTCCTCTAGTTCACCTGGCGTAGTGCTGCCAGATTAATCTCCCTAAAGTGTCGCTCCAAAGAATCTTGCCTGCTTCAAACTTCTGCATTCCCTATGAGACTGTGCTTTCCCATTTCCAAAATTCTGCTCCTGCCATTTGCTTCTCTTGCAATATATTTCCTCTCATTTCTTCCTTTTGAAATTCACCACCTTTCAAAAGCTATTTCCCATCTCTCCTTGGATGTTTTTGAGGATATCTAGCATCAATGAGCATGTCTAGATCCCATATCTTAGTTTTGTTGAATGAATTCAAAAAGAATCTGGAGGCTTTGGCTAGAAATAAATGATAAATGTTAATTCAAGGGTCTTAGAGTTTGCAAACTGGAAACATAGCTAGGTAAAACCCAGAAGTACTCCAAAGAAGAAAGTTAAGAGTTCTTGTAGTAAAAAGTGCATTTTTGAGAATAACCAGTCCTCTATTCTTAGCCTTAGAATTGTTTCAGGATGTTTGTCAGATATCAGGCAGTCTGGATGATGGATGCCAGGTGGTCTAGAGAATGGGTGCCAGAAGGTCTGGTCACGTCTGTTGGTCTGGATAACAGATGTCAGGTGGTCTGAATATGTGAGTCCTTCAGAGGGTTATCTGGAGGTCTGGTGTATGTCCAAATGTATATCTAGGCATTGACACAGGACTGGAAAGTTCAAAAGTCTAATTTCTCAGGCTAGTTAGAACAAGAATAGAGTCTTTTTTCTCTAGCCTCAATAGTCATAATGTTAATAATTTTAGCAGCTTGGTTAAAGTGACTCCATTTTATATATTCCCTATCTTCATTCTTTCCTCAGTTTCTAACACCATTTTTCAATAAAAGGAAACAGAACTCCATGGTGAAATGGCTGCTTCTAGGGTTGGGGCAGGGAATATGCAAGATAAGCCTAAAGCACCTTACAGCACCAACTATCAAAAAAAAAAGATGAGGCTTGGGGTGGCCGGTTAGCTCAGTTGGTTAGAGTGTGGTGCTAATAACACCAAGGTTGCCAGTTCGATCCCCACATGCGCCACTGTGAGCTGTGTCCTCCTTTAAAAAAAAAAGATGGGGCTTTGTCAAAGGGACAAAGGAGCCAACTGAAAAGGCTCCCTGTGGTCAAAACTAGAACAATTTGATAAATAAATAAATAAATCAGCCTTGAGTAATAAGCCAAAGTATAAAATAAATATCCAAGAGTCACTGATATAAATAAATTATTGAACAAATAAATGAGGGAGAATAAACAAATATCCCATGGTAAATAATTCTAAATAATTTATGTAGACACTCTACACTCAAAGAAGTGGAGCATAACTCCCCACTCCTTACGTGTGGGCTGCTCATAGTGACTTCTTCTCAAAGAGGACAGTATGGAAAAGGTGAAAAAATAACTTTACAATGGAGAAATCTGACAAACTCTGCCTCAGCCAGGAGTTCATGGTCAACATCAGCAGAGATAAGTCATGTTGATAGCATGTCCCCTTGATATGATATGATGAGAAATGGCACTTTACTTCCATGACTTTCCTCCCCCAAACCCATAACCCCAGTTAAATCATGAAGAAATCATCAGAGAAATCCCAACTGAGGGACATTCTACAAAATACCTGACTAGTACTCTTCAACCCTGTCAAGGTCATCAAAAATAAGAAAAGTCTAAGAAATTGTCACAGCCAAGAGGAGCCTAAGAGGACAGGATGACCAAATGTAATGTGGTGTCCTAGGTGGGATCCTGAAACAGAAAAAAGACATTAGGTAAAATCTAAGTAAAACTAATAAAGTATGGACTTTAGTTAATAACAATGTATCGATATTGTATTATAATTGTGGCAAATGTACTATTATAAGATGTTAATCAGAAGGAGAACTGAAGGTAGAGTATAAAGAAACTATGTGCACCATCTTCACAATATTTTGTAAATCCAAAATTATTCTAAAATAAAGTTTATTTTAAAACTATAAAACTGTAGGTTTCATATGACCTGATTTTTGTGGAGAGAGAATTTTAATTTTATGTCATTATGTATACATCAAAAAGAGTCTTGAGCTGTGCTGTCCAAGACATAGCTACTACGTACACATGGCTATTCAGCACTTGGATTGTGTCTAATCCAAACTGAGATGTGCCATAAGTGTAAAATATATACCAGGTTTCAAAGACTTAGTATGAAGAAAAGAATGTAAACAATCTCATTAATATTTCTTATTTTGACTGAATGTTGAAACAATATTTTGGGTTCATTGGATTAAATGAATTATGACAATTAATTTTATATATTTCTTTGTATTTTCTTTTAATGTAGCTACTAAAAAATTAAATTATGTATGTGGCTCATGTTGTATTTCTATTGATAGCAGTAGTCTAAAAAGATAGACATGAAATATTAACAATAGTTATTCCTGGTAGTGGAATTCAGGGCAATATTTTTAGCTTTCTTTTTTTCTAATTTCTATTTGACAAATATGTGTTCCTTGTAAAATAAAAATGAAAAGATGCAAAGAACTATTGCTATGAAATGTCACACTAAATGATGGAAACACCAAGTAGAAATGTAGAGAGTCCTTTCATTAATGAATTATTTATTCATTCATTTGAATATACATATATTAAGTAGCTCATGTGCAAGGTACTGGGACAGTTGCTAGGAATACAGCATAAAAAGGATGAATTATAATTATTTCCTTCAAGGAGTTCACAGTGTCCTTGGGAAATTAGGCTTGTAAATGAATATTAGAACACTATGTGGTCAGTGATACAACTGATTCTTATAGAGTAAACTCTCCTCTCCTTCCTGCTTTAAACGCTGCTGTTTTTCTGGCTCCAACCGTACTCTACTTATCTCCACACTATGATTGCAACTAATACCTACAGGCTAGTGACTATGCCTCTAACATTGATTTTGTTCCAGACCTATGTATATATCCACCTTCCTTTTGCTCAGATGACCCTTGGGCAATGTAAACTGTACAAGCCTAAAACCCATCATCTCTTCATCTCTCCTGCTCCAAGATCTTCTACCGCTGTATTTCTGTCTTAGTTAATGACACCACTTTGCCTAATGGCTGTGTGTAAAAAACACATTTAGTCATTTCAGTTCACTTCTCAAAATTTCTCAGACTTCACATGACACAAGGCCACATATGATGTGCCTTTAGCCATCAATCCAACCTGGTCTCCTAGCACATCTTGCATCAACATTGACTTTCTAGAAATACCAAACTACCAAATTTGGGAAATATCATGAGTTATCACCTTTCTTGCCTCCATCCTTCCCTGTACCCTTCCCTTTGCTTGGAGTTTCCAACTTTATCACCAACCCCTCCTTTCCCCCTCTGGGTCTCCTGACATCTCCTTCTGAAGCCTTCCTTGATTTTCCAGGCAAATTTAAGGTCTCTCTCTTCTCTGGCTCCCTTTGAACTTTGCACACACCTCCAGAATAACAATTACCTCTTTATATTAAAGGCCTGCTTCCTCTCGAATATCCTAATTCTTGAGGGCAAAGATTATGTCTCTTTCACCTTGATAGCCCCAGCATAACACAGAACATGACAAGAAAAGACTCTCAAGTTTACTGAATATTTCCTATCTTATTTCACCTTTCTCACTCTATTGTGGTCACACTTACCCCCTAAATAGTCTAGATGTTCCTTGAATGCCCCAAGCAGGCTTCCACACCTAGGTCTTTGTACTTGTATATTCATGTCTCCCGTGGCTCTCTTCATCACATCATTCACGTCACTGCTCAAATGCCACCTCATCAGAAAGGTCTTTACTTCAATCCTATCTAAAATAGTGCTCACCCAACCCATCCCTTCACCCTTCCCCTTCCCCTGTCTCACATTTTTTTACAGCAATCATCATTAGCAGACATTATGTTACACATTTGTTGGTGGATTTCTTGTCTATCTACCAGAATAAAAGCATCAAGAAGCCCAGAACTTTGTATGAATTATTCAACAATTGCAATAAAGATCTGATATATGTATAAATAAATAAATGACATTATTTATCACCTAGACATGACACTCTCTCTCTGAGTTTCATTTCCCCTTCATCTGCTTTTATTCTCATCAAGCCATAAATCTGGGACAAAAAAAAAAAATGAGTTAAGACACAAAACTCCAAGAGTTGTCAGGTATAATAAGGCTGAGTAAGCAATAATATTATAACTTGAAAAGGAGCAACAGTTATCAAGCCATATATTAAGTTTGTTTCAAGAACGTGTTTTATCCTCTAATTCATTTATTCAACAAATATTTATGTCACATCTATCATGAGCTTTTTCAAAGAAGAACTGACTCTGGGTAGTGAACACATAATGCAATATATATATGATATATTATAGAAATGTACACTTGAAACCTATATAATTTTACTAAGCAATGTCATCTCAATAAATTTAATAAAAAGTTTTTTTAAGTTAAAAGTTGTCTCTTACCTTTGTATCACTGTTTATAGTTTAAGAGGTCCTTTCTGACACTTACTTCAATGTATCTTCATAAACAATTCTTTGAGGTAGGCAGGTCTTATAAGAAATGAGTTGGTCACCAGATTAAGGATCACTGGGTTGTGAAAATTTTGAGCTAGGTAAGTATTCCATCATTTTATTGTTGATAAAACTGTGTACAGAAGGCTATTGTCAACCTATTTGTTTCACCTCAGAGAGCTATAATACACAATTGTCCATCAATACAATACATTAATTCTCATTTCTGGGATTCCCAGCCTGCTCATAGTTTCAGTGTTAATATACTTCACAGTAGAATGTACAAACTTTGAGGATAGGAAAAATGCCTTATATGTCTCTCCTACTTACCTTAAGGCTCTGCACATACAATGGGTTAGCCATAGTATTTATTGGTAAACAGAATAGTTACTAATGTAAGTATCTCTCTATTCAAGAAGTAGCCAAGACTAGTGCGACACCTAGTCTCTAAAGATGGCCTTCCAACGAACTGCCTCTCAGTATTCAGACTCTTATGTGTTTCCCTTCCGTTGAGTCTGGACTGGCTCTCTGACTTGACTGGACTCGGTCGAATGTGGTGAAAATGAAGTTATGTGACATCTGAGGCTCTATCAGAAGCAGCTTTGTAGTTTCTCCCTTGCTCTCTTGGAATACTCGCTTTGGGGAAGGCAGCCACCATGTACATTATTCTACCACTCTCATGCTACCATGCTGGGAGGAAGCCCAGGTAAGCCAGATGGAGAGAGAGATGCCTAGCCAGCCCTCAGCTGTCCCAGCCACCTTATCAAAGCTCCACCCTGTCAGTGAAGAACCCATAGAGGATGTCATGCCCAACTGAGCTTTCAGACGGCATCAGTCCAGCCAACATCTGACTGCAAACACGAGAGACCCTGAGCAGGAACCACACAGCTAAACCCACTCTACCCACAAAACTTTAAGAGATGATAATAACGTGTTGTGCTAAAGTGCCTAAATTTTGAATGGCTTGTTACACAGCAGCTGTAACTTGTAGTTTTACGGGACTCTTGCTGTGTCCCCTCGCAAGAGAGCATCTATTTGGGGGACCATGACCCTTTCCTTCAGAATCCAAAGTTGTGGGAACAGGAAGCACAAAACCCCTCATTGACCATTGGGAGTGACAGTAAGTGGGGCCACTCCTGTTTCCATATTTTGTTTCCCAGACCCATGTATTCTTCCTATGGGGACAGAGAGCTACAGTCCCTAATTTAATGCATATACTGCATCTAAAGAGGTAGCACCCCATCTTTGTAAAGTATTGCCTCTGGTTGTCATTTCAACTTTCATAGGCCATTCCAGCACTTTATGAAGTGGCTGGTTCAAAAAAGTGTGGTATCTGATTCAACCATAGTCATGGACCCACTCCTGCTCCTCCTTTGCCATGAAGTGAGTCCCCTGGTTAGATGCCATGTTGTGTGCGATTCTGTGTTTGTGGACAAAGCTTTCCATAGAGCCATAGACAGTAATGCTGCCTGAGGCTCTGAAGGCAGAAAATCAAACCCACACCTGGAATGGGTATCTTTCCCTGTAATAATGAACCGTTGACTATTCCAGGATGGAATGGGCCTGTGTAGTTTGTTTGCCTCCAAGTAGTTGGTGATATACTTGAGGAATAGTGCCATATCATGATTCAGCATTGATATCTGTTGTTGGGAGGTGGGAAACTAAGAGATGGCAGTTGCAATATCAGCCTTAGTAAGTAAGAGTCCATACTATTGGGTCCATGCATGGCCTCCATAGCCATTCATGTCATAGAGACTCTATTCATATGCTCATCATACCAGTTCCAGTGGGCTGATAAGGTACACTTCCATGGTGGATGCTTTCTGGTGGGTGTTAAGATATGATTTAAAAATCTTCAGTGTCTACTCCCAAAAGCCCATCCATATCCCAGACATCCTCGACTTTAATCTTCCAACTCTTTTTTTTCCAGGCTCCTGAATAGCCAGTCACTGGTCACTATCCAGGGGGGAAAAAAAAAGAAAAAAAAATATATATATATACACACACACACATATATATACACACACATATATGTATATATGTATGTATGCATGTGTATATAGATATACATACATACCACGGGCCACTTTCTTTCCATGTAAAATATGGATTACCAGTGCACTGCTCACAGCTCCACACATTGAAAAGATTTTCTCTCTCTATTGTCTTTGAAGGCCACTCTTGAATATTGCTATAACATACTTGCTATACATTTTTGGCTTGGACACACATACCAAGCAAATCTATCTATAAATTAAGCTCAGGCTTTTTCTTCCTCCTTCAGCTAGTCATATGTCCTTCCCTAATATGACCATAGACAAAAGATGTGGGAGGGACATCCGTACAATTTTGGTGCATGCCCTGGGTGGTCTGGGCTACCTGTTCATGCAAGTTACTTATGAACTCTTGTCCAGGTTGGGCTCAATTCTAGATGCATTATTTACATTTTACAATGGACTTGTGCTGACCCATTGAATTTTATGACTTAGCAGGTCCAAAAAAGCCTAACTCATATTGGTTATGCTAGAATTTAACCCTAGTTATCAGCTTAAAGGTTGGCAGGGGTGAGTTCCTAAGGGGATACTCATTGCCTTGTAGCATCTTCCTGCCCAGGGAAAATGATAGTTCTTACTATGGTGGACCATCTCTGCAAGTTGTGGGTTCATAGCAAAAATCCATAGGGATATCCATCCAGATATCTCCATCCATGTTTCAGAGTTCCAGATTTTCCCAACCAGGGTCTTGTTGTCATAGCATAAATGCTCTTCCTTGATTGAGCATTTAAAGTCCATCTGGAAGGTTCCAGTCAAGATAGTGGAGTAGATAAGTGCTGTGCTCACTTCCTCCCGTGACCACATCAAAATTATAGCTAAATTATAGAATAATTAACTTGGAGAACCACCAGAAGACTAGCTGAATGAAACTCCTATAACTAAGGATATAAATAAGAGACCACATCGAGACCAGTAGGGAGAGGCAGAGATGTGAAATAGACTGGTCCCACACTCACGTATGGTGATTGAGAATTGGGAGGGAACATACTGTACACCTGAAACTAGAATAAATGAATATTGAATGTCAATTATAATTGAAAAAAATAATAATAATTAAAAACATAAAAAGATATTGCAAAAAAAAAAATCTGGAATTCTGAGACTCTAACTATCAAATCCTGTCTTCTCCTCCACTGTGTCTGCCTTTCCTCTACAGGTGATAAGGGTTCTTAGAAAGCCATCAAAGAGGCCTTCTGGATCTCAGTTTCTTATTATCTCTTCTTAGGGTTTTAATACAATTTAACAATAACCAGTGAACTTTTTCCCTTGTAGGCATATTCACCCCGTATCTTTCAAATGCCTGAATCATTGCACCTGCAATGGAATTCGCTTCCACCCGGTCATCTCCACCACCACAACCATCAGTGAAATCTTTAGCAATTAGGCCTCCACCTTGGGCTACAGATTATCGATGCTCCAAATATCACTAGGGATGAGGTCCACTTTGCTTGCAGGATGGTAAGTCAGTCCCAAGACTCATCTGTTTTCTCTAAAAAGTTTTGATACCAACTGTATCAGTTTGATTCCTCCAAAATAAATATGCTAAGACGGGATTAGATAAGATTGGACAGGATCTAGAATTGGCAGGGAGGGCCTTGGTACTGTGGTGCAGATCTGACACCTGTAAAACGAGAGAAGCATATAAGGAGCGTTGGGCTCAAAGAGTCCAGTCTGCAGCACAGTTCTAGGAAAGTTTCCACTGGGCCTTGGGGAGTATGCATGCCAAAGTTGCCCATTAGAAAAGTCCTGCATCCTGTAAGAATGCACTAGCACTAGAACCCCAGCACTCCATCGTTGGTTGAAAAAGATGAGGCAGTGTAGCAGAATCAGGAGCCATGGTAATCTGAGCCACTTACTAATGTTATTTATATGTGCTTTCAAGAGATGCTTAAGCGTGATCTTATATATACCACTCCCAATCCAACGCATGCCCAACTTTACGGTTTTGTGGGTCAGGCAACACCCACTTCATGATAGGTATTTCAGGTCACATGGTAACTTGGTGATCCATGGTCAAATATTTAGTCTCTACTAAGATCCAGTAAAAAGCCAAGAGCTCTTTCTCAAAAGGAAAATAGTTATCTGCTGAGTATGGAATGAGTTTACTCCTAGATCCTAAAGATCTACTCTGTAAATTATCCAAGAGGCCTGCCAGCTTAATAGACACATTAAGAACCATTGAACTGGCTGTGTCATGTGAGCAAAATGGTAGAGAAGTGTGCATAACAACCTGGACCCATTGCAGAACTCTCCCTTTTTCTAGGCCTTCTTCAAACTTGGAAGCCTTTCAGATTACTCAGTGAGTAGTCATAGGCTATAACTGCACACACAAATAAGGTATATGTTGCCGCCAAAATCCAGTGCGGCATACTTTGTTAATGGTAGGAGAGATCAAATGTAGTAACTTGACCTTCATCTTGGAAAAAATATTTCAACTTGTCCCAGACCATGGAAAGGAATCCCAAGAAAATATACTGAAGGAGTAAACCCCTAAATTTTTCTGGAATTTATTTTCCACCTTCTGGAATATATGTTTCCTACCAAAGTGTCTAAAGTAGTTGTAATTTTATGCTCCCCTGCCATCAGGGAGTAGAGCCATGCGACATCTTGTGGAATGGAGAAGAAATAAATTCTCTGTGGAATAAAATAAGATGGAGTTGGAGAGTTGATATATCTCTGAGGTGAAATAATGAAGGTAAATTTCTGGCTCTTCCAGATGGAAAAAAAAAAAAGTTTCAGGTATGTAGTTTCTGCTAACAAGTATAGAGAAAAATGATTTTCCATATCAATATCCAGATCAAAAGTCAAGGGATTTGTTGATTTTCTCCAGCAATGAAACCACATCTGGAACAGCAGCTGCAATTGTATTCACCACCTGATTAAGTTTACAATAACTTTTGTCATTCTTCAAGATCCATCTGTCTTCTTCTGCTCAGGCCACGTAGATGAGGCAAATGCCGATGTGCTGGAAATGAACGGCCCTGCATCCCTTAAGTCCTTTGTGGAGGCACTAATCTTGACAGTTTCTCCAAGAATGCAGAATTATTTTGGATTTACTAGTTTGGAATATAGAGGAGCTGTCCCCATTCCACAGATCAAATAGCCAATATAGTGACTCTGCCATTTGCAGAGTGTCTCAAATAGGCCTTCTAGAACTTGGGAAATAACCATAGAGTGAGTTCAGAGCCCAACTGGCTACATTGTGAGATGGACCTGAGCCAAAATACCATTAATCATTCAGCCTCAATAAACCCCTACTCTGAGAAGTAGACAAAAGTGGCATATTGGGTTTCCAAGACTTAGCATCATTTCAGAGCCAGTGTCCAGAAAGTGCCCCCAAAGTCTGGTTATTTTCCCTTCCCCAATGTGCTATTACATTGGTAAATGGCTGAAGGTCTTTTGGAGAAAGGGAAGAAGGGAACTTTACACCATAAACTTTGGCCACTAAATATAAATTAGAAAAATCTTGCAGTTCTCTTGGCATGTATGATACCTCATTATTTTGTACCTGTTCCCATGGAATCTTCCAGGACTTGAGTCTGATTGGAGGTATGGAACCAATGAAAGGTACTGGGAGTGTGTGTTGAGGAGTCTCAGTATTTCCCCACAGGATAGGTTGTCACAGGTTCTTCATGCAAGGAAGGACTCAATTCTTCAGATAGGGGAGGAAAGTTGGCTGCTGCTGGCAATGGAGACTGAGAATCTCAAGGGCCTCAGTTTCATCAGAATCTGCCCATGTGTTGCCATCTCAATTTTCAGGATCCTAACTCTGCCACAATCAATGCCCTAATTTTAACCATAAGAGATTTTGAATTAAATTGGTACCGGAATACAGCTACCCACAGGACAAGTCTTTGGGTTGGGTTTTCAGAAATATTAGACCCTACAGCTATGAGAAATAAGGATTTATTTCAGGACAGTCACAGAAATTTTCCAGTTCCTTGCCTGGACCTTGGGCTGAGAATGTACTACTCTGTGTTCATTTTTTTTTTCTCCAACTTCCCTATGATACTTGAGGAACCCACAGTGCTTATATTCTTTATTTCCTCTAAATTGTTCAATGGCAACAGCTACCTGATAACCCAACACCTTTCCTTCTATAGGCACCTGATATCAGAGACTGCTAGTGTCCCATTTGGCATTGGCAATGGGGTCACTAATTCCTAGTCAATCAGAGAATCAAAACCAACTTTCCATCCTTAAGATTCCGTTCCTCTTAATCAGTTCCAGGACCAATCATTATATCACTTAAGAGGTCAGCCAGATAAGCAAAACCACTGTGAATGATACAGAATAAACACTATGGACTCATTATAGGAATTAGACCTTACAAATGTAGAAGGAGCTGGAGAAGTGAAGGTCTAGGAGGGAGTCAGAGGATCTGAAAAGGGGCATTAACCTGCAGTAGCACAGAGGGATGAGTTGGGACTTGAAGGAAAATCCAAGAACCTAAGCACTTTCACCACCACACTGGAACTGGGAAGAGGAGCTCATTGAGAGGTGTATGGAAAGTCACTACCTCTGTGTAGCTTTCACTTCTGTGGATCAACAGCCAATTGTCTGGTGATGGGCCTGGGGTCACTGTTGGTCAGCAGAGCCACGAGTCAGAAAGATTAGCTGGGCATAGAATGGAGGAGAGCAAGGACAATGTGGGACCTGCCGGCACCTCTGCAGCTGTCATTGCCCCTGACCATGGTGACCTTCTAAGCGGAATTGTCACTGCTTCGCTTCTGCCTTCCAAATCTCATGGGATTCCATCTTTTGGTCAACTCTAATGCACAACAACACATGGAAGGGGATTCTGGAAAGCGTAGCTGTCTACTTAACCAAGTTGACCAGCAAGATCCAGCACTCGTAAAGCACTTGTCCTTATCCCAGATCTCAGAAGCAGCAAATATGGGCAGAAAGCATGAAGAGAAGCCTCTGGGGGCTAACTGGTGATCTTGTGACTGCCTGCTGACCTGTGATTTGAGAGATTCCTGGAGACAGCTGTCAGGGCACACAGGAAACGTTCTTCTCAAAGATGAGAATGTCAGTCTGAATCTACTGAGAGCCTTTTTGGAGACAGTGAAACCAAAAGTAACACTATAGGGTCTGATGAACAAAAGCTTCATTTCTTGTATCAGACTTGGTCTTCCGGAATGGGGGTGAACACCAGAAGGAAAGTGAACAGAGTCCTCGGGCCTTGTCAATTCTAAAATGTAGAAAACTTCATTCTGAACTGTTTTACACAGACGGTGTGTGCTTTTCAGTGGTTCAGGCAGGACCTGGTGAGAGAGAGAGAGAGAGAGAGACAGAGAGAGAGAGGTCCCTGACGCAGCCCACTGAAAATGCTTACCTGTTCTCCATGTACATCATGATTCCCCAGCTCAAACCTTAAGCCGCCTACCTCAGTGCAGTAGTTACACAGAGTTCCCCAGCACCTGCCTCCTGCACCTAAATTCTATGATGTGGGCTCCAGCCAAATTTCTGGCCAGTAACTCTGGCCACAGAGGTAGAGACAGAGAATGGGGTGGGGGGGGGGGGGGAGCTATCAGATAGTTTCAGAAACTATCAGAGATACCAGCACCACAGCAATGTTTTTCAGCTTCAATCAGATACATCTCCTTTAAAGGACAAATAATTTTCACAGACCCCAGTGTTAGTTAACTATATTACTTTTAATATAATGTTATTTAAACATGTAGACACATAAAATGGTGTTTAAACTCTACATGCTTGTTACTCTTTCACTAACTATAAAAAATTCAAGTTAAACATGCACAAAACTTAAAAAAAAACCATACAAATTTAATGCTTTTAATTTAATATAATAAATAAATCCATTTTGAATTGAATAGATGAAAAACACATAAGTGGTGTGAGATTCTACTTATTAACTTGATTCTTCTGATTTTGTGCATGATTTCCATTATTTTTCCTTTATTCAAAAATAAATTCATATTGAATTGTTAATCCATTCATTTGATGGACCAATCAATTTAATATGCACCAATATTCAAAGAAAATTTTTAATGAAACATTATTTATTATGTAACTACTATGATACCTATTGCTAATCAACTGTAGCTAAATAGTTTATACAAACGACAAGCTCTACACAGTACAGCCATGTGAATGGTACTGACCATACTGATCATACATTGTTTTACATTCTTATAGCATCCAACTTGCGACGATTCCATTTTCTCCTAATTGCTTTTTTATTCAAATATCTGACATCATTTGACCTTTCTTTAGTGCTAATATTACTAAAAAAACACAAAGGAGGGTATGAGAGTCTTGTGGCAGTATTTGCTTGTAAGATCAACATTAAAAGAAGCCCACCACGAGTCATTGCATTTTATAAGAAATATATATTCCTTACAATTTTGCATAAATCAAGGCTGATTTTCCCATGGGAAAAAAATGGGGAATTGCTTTACAGAGCACATATATATACAACTTTGTAGCATATTTCTGTTTAAATGCTGCTCTTTATTTTCTTAGCATTATCTATAGTATTTAGCAATCGCTCATCTTTAAGTTAATGATAAAGCATATTAAGGCAATCGTTTGGCTTCGTGGCACTGGATTACAGCTAACATCCGTTTTAAAGTGATGTATTTGGTTGCACATTTTTCAGCATGAGTTTTGGTACCAACTCTTAATGAATACTAATATAAGAAGACATAAAACAATTTTAAATTATTTAAGTGATTTTTTAAAAATAATAGCATAAATAACCGATCTCTTACAGAAATTCTCATAAAGCAAAAGGTGGATTACAGCACACTTAAATGTCCGGTTACTTCCGTTACAAGCCAAAGTGGCGCCACCATGTGGCAGGAGTAAAAACAATTTACAATTCTTGTAGTTCAATTGAAATTTTGTGAATCTTAAATTTGGTGTGAGTGAACCACAATACTACAAATTTTGCTAACAATATATATTATTGATTTTCAAATCACACGATTTACACTTAACATAATTTATGCTGTTCAACTGCATGGTTTAGATTATCATTCTATTGAAAACACGTTTTTAATTCTCAGAAAAACATGAAGTCCCATAAAAAAAAATCTATAGATACACACTTTTCAAAGTATGATAATTATGAAGTACAAATAATTTTTTTAAACCAATTTCAATATAATCTCTGTTGCTATTATAACTGCCATACAGGTCTTGGAAATGTCTTAAAAGTAATAAGTTTGTAAAACGAATACTATTCAAAAATGGGACAAAACTTAATAAAATGTGATATACTGTCTTTGTCACTAACATATAACTCATAAGTTCTTTGCTTTTTAAATTCATCAATCATAAATTTAAACAATCTAATCTCTTAATGTGTTTAAGCCATAGTTTATTACCCTGTTAATTTCTAAACAGCATAATGATAACCTTATCATTAAAATTAGTTGTTACCAAATTATAATTTTTTAATTCCCTAGAAAAGTATCTCATTATAAATGATTCTTTGGAATCTAAATTATTGATAATAAAATATCTTGCTGAGAACATGGGAAGTTAAATGGCTTAAAAGAGGATTTCCCCTAAGCTCTAACAAACCACCATGAAGACCCCACCTCCCAACAAAGACACTTCTCTGGCAACTGGATTTTACATGCATTCATAGTTTTAGCATCTCCATCCTGTGGACAGGGAAAAACACAATCCTCCTATGGATTATTATTTCCTTAGAGATATAATGCTAGAGCAAGTTGGAACTCAAATCATTTTTCTTGTGGAAGTGGGAGGCATTGTATCTCTTCCTTTTCTCCATTAACTTAATTAGACAAACTTTCAGTCTCTCACTATCAGCCTACAGTCTCTCTACCTTCTGAACCCTGTGAAAAGCCTTATCACACTGAGAAAAGTGATATCATATGTTGCATCCAGGAGGAGTTCCTGCAGGATGTTAGCAGCAAAGAGAGACCTGCTATTAAAGCAGCTAATACAGTCAACCTCTAATCCAAGCCCTGACCAAGTCTTCTTCCCAGCATGAGGTATTCCTCTCATACCCAAACGTTGCCCCTTCCACCTAAAACAAGATAGAAAGGAAATTTCTAGGTGTAAAGGCAGTAAGCAACATTATCAGGTATAGATACATATACATAAAATTGAGTGCATAAAGTTAAAAGATTTCTGACTATCCAAAAATGATTTAATTAAAACAACAATAACAAATTACTTTAAAGTATATGCACTGTAGAACAGTCAAATGTTAATATGCTTAATATATAAATAGTTTATGTAAATGAATAAGGAAAACACTAGGCCTGATGGATATATACTAAAAATGAAATACAAAAAATATATATAAATTGCTAATAAATATTTGGAAAAAAAATCGAACCACCCTTAAAATTAAAAAATGCAAATGAAAACAACTTTCATATCAAATTATATAAATTTTAATTAAACATCACAACTCAATGCTGGTGAAATTGGGCACATTAAGGGCATTTACATTTATTGCTGGTATGATTACAAACTGACACAATATAAAGTAGATGATTTGGTATTAGATATCAAGACCTTTTAAAGTGGTAATGCCTCTTGGCCCAATAACTGGTAATCTATCTTCAAAAGAGTTATCTGAGCATATTTTTATAGGCAAAGATGTCCATTAATGTTATTCATACTTCAAATAATTAGCAATAACTTAAAAACCCAATATTACAGGAATATATCCTTAAGCAAATTAAATATCTACCCAGCAGAATACTGTGCCACTATCAAAAATTAGATTTTGAAGAATTTTTAAATCACATAGAGAAAAAAATCTTACTCTGCTGTAAATGGACAAAATTTAATATACAAAATGGTGTCAACAATGTAAAAAAACATACTTAAGGCTAAAGACTAAAAAGAAATATAATAAAATAATAGTTATTGTCCCTGGGGAGTGAGATCATGAGAGATGCCTTCTTTTTCTTTATAATTATATGTAACTCACAATTTTACCTTCAATGAGCCCCTATAATGAGAAAGATCATCTAATAAGTACTTTTTAAATACTAGGTTATGTACCCTTAAAATATTCCTAGTTTCCCTTAAATATTCCTACTCTAACATAAATATTCCTAGTCTAACATAAATATTCCTTGTCTAACATAAATAAATTTCTCCAAATCTCACTAGACCACACATTCATATATGCCACCTCGGAGTAAGAAGCTTCTAAAGTCTACTGCCTACTTTGTAAATTAGAACTGCATTTATTTTGGAGTTTGGTATTTTTTTTCCTGAATTTATCTGTTTAAACTTTAAGTAAAGCTCTCTATTAATTTATTCAACATTTCAAGCTACAAACATAGTCTATTTGGAGGACCATTGTTATTCAAAATGGAAATAATGCTTTGTTTCTAAACAAAAGGCCAGGCAGAGAGGATGCCTAACACAGGGGGACAGAGGGAGCAATCTAAATTGACCACAGAACCATGTTTGGCCACTGTCCTCAAAAAACAATTGAATTCAATCATTCTGAGTGCCTATTTATACCAAGCATTCTGCCAGCTCATGAGCAATGGAATGAGGGAGCTCAAAGATGAGCAGGACATAGAGCCAAAAACATTCATCTTGGGTTCCTGCCCTCCTAAAAAATAAAAAAAATTTAAAAATTAAAAATGACCCATTGAGCAGAAGAATTGCTTTACCAATAATTTCAGGACCAAATGGAATAATTTCCAGATGTTTCTATGAGCGAACATCCACTGCAACAACTCTGCTGATAGGTAAATACTGTATACTCCCTAAAAGCAGGAAGGACAAGAAGAGATAACAAAGATGCTCTTTGGGAAATAAAATCATCCTAAAAGCTGTAAAAATACCTCCTGCTCAGACAATCAAAAACTCACTGTACTTTCCCTGCAAGAGGGAGAGTGAAAAGACCCAACTGACAGGCAGAAAACTTGCGTGATTCTCCCAAGCTAATTAAGAGATCTTGGCACTTGCTGGTCTCAGTAAGTGGGGTGGACTAAAAGACTAAGTTTTCTAGGTCAAACATCTATAGGTCTATAAGGAGCTCCCTCCTGGTTGGCCCCTGAAGGCACTGCAGACTTTGGGTTTAGGGAGCAATGGAGTATCAGAACTGAGTAAGGACATAACTCCTCAGTGTAGAATTTTGGACACTCTGTATGCACTTTGGACCTTTAACATAATTAGTTGGTCCCTGAGCTGTCTCTTATAACTTTAATATTTACATTACGATAAAGTGAGTGCTCATTAGTGTTTGAGCCAAAGCAATACCATTCTCTTTATTCATTCCAAAGAGCTTACCTTACAATAGCAAGAAAGAACTGAAGAGGTAGAGGCCCAGGGGGGTATTTGCCTAGCCAAAGTGGATATCAAATGGAAATAAATTTGTAAAGCACTAGCATGGTACACTGTGAGAATTTTTTTTTTTTAATTATTGGGGAATATTGGGGAATAGTGTGTTTTCCAGGATGTCAAGTTGTTTTTTCAGTCTAGTTGTGGGGGGCATAGCTCAGCTCCAAGTCAAGTTGTTGTTTTTCAATCTAGTTGTGGAGGGCGCAGCTCACTGGCCCATGTGGGACTCCAACCAGCGACCTGGTGTTATGAGCACCACGCTCCAACCACTGAGCAAACCAGTCCCCACTGGGGGCTCAGCTCCAAGCTCAAGCTGTTGTTTTCAATCTAGTTGTAGAGGGCACAGTTCACTGGCCCATGTGGGAATCGAACCAGCAACCTTGTTGTTAAGAGCTCGCGCTCTAACCAACTGAGCCATCGGCCGCCCGGACACTGTAAGAATTTGTTTTTACATTTGACCTCCAGAGAGCAAGGTCCAAATAAGTGACTTCCAACATGCCCGGCCCTAGTTCCGCCCAGAGGTGCCCACAGCTCCCTGAGGGCCCCAGTCAATTTTCTCCATATGCAAGATGATCAGAGAGAGTGGGGAGGGGGCCAGGCAAACAATGGCAGCAAAGATCTCTTCCAAATTTCTACTTTCTCATCATTACACGTCTTGCTTAAGACTGCCTTTTGTTAGCTACCATTCTTTCCAATTGTGATGAGTGTCCCAAAAAGGAACACTCCCTCCGCATATGAGTTTATGATATCTTCCACTTCATTCCCAGTGGCGTAAGTCACAGTTCCACTTAGAATCCACCCAAAGGCACATTCCCTTCCACTCACCTCCCTGGATCTGCTGTGATCTTATGGAGGGTTGGGCGTACTTAGCGACTGGGCCTGAAGTAAGTGCTGTCACTCAGAGGGGCACCTTGATGTTATTTGGGAACTTCATTTCTTCTGGTACATCCAGGGCTCCATCTTAGGACTCTGGCTCCTTCTGAAATATATACCAGGCAACAATCTTGTAAAGCCCAAGAAAGGTTTTTGAGGGTTAATTCTGTAAGAACTTCTTACATGGAAGGGAGTTCTCCTCCAAGGGATGATCGGGCTTTGCATTTCTGAGCTCTGATGGCAGAGCCATCCACAGGACCTGCAGCACAGGGTGAGCACCACCCACCCGAGAAGAGGGGAAAGTTGCTCCTCTGTAGTTCCGGGGAAATGCCAGAGGGACAGCACTGCTGTTCCAGTTTGATGTTTTCTCTAACAGCAAAAAGTGAGCATGATTTGCATTTTCCAGAATTCCACATTTTAGCTCAGGATTGGCTTTACCTGTAAGTTAGTCACCCACATGGTAGAAGTGGAGACACATGTAAAATTCCTCCACTAAACGAATTATATCCCTACCAATGTGCTGTGAGATCTGAAATCATTAACCATTAGTCACACTTTGGAGTTCAGCCATCGAAGGTGCAGATTAAAAATGCAAATTTGTTACTTGGAGAAGTAGCTTCTGGAAACTTTATCAACTATTAATGCCCCAGTATTGCTGGAATGTCAGAGTAAGAAGTTTGGGTTAAAATCAACATACCAATAAATGAAGACCTGACTTTACATAATGTATGTTTAATTTATGAAAATGATAACAGTAAAACGTGGTCCCAAAATATAAATCGATTCAAGATCATTTTGGGTCAATGAATGCATCATATTCTATTAATGGAAATTAGTTTGAGGATACGTTTAACCTTTGAGATTACTATCAGGACAGAGGGCTATCTCCCTTGCTGCCTGTGTCAGATGAGAACATTAGCACAGGTCAGATTTAGTTTTTAATTCAGTCTATATGACAGAGAGAGCAGAAAGATGTGATATTGACTCTTTCTCCACTACTTACAAGGTGCATGACCTTGGCCAAGCTACCTAAGCAATATGAGTCTGTTTCCTCATCTATAAAACTGGAATATGGGAAAGAAAGCCATTGTAAAATTTTTGTTCCGCAATTCTTTATTGAAGAATCTCTCCCTCTTTCCTTCATTCATATGCATCAGAGAGAGGAGTAGGCTGATGGTGCCAGCCAAAAACCCTCAGTAGACCTATTGCTGAGCCATTGTTAGCTCCAAATTGGGGACATGCATGTCACTCCCATGTTTAATTCCTTGCTCACCTGTCTGCTACTGTCTGTTCACAATGTCAATGATATGGTTACCCTGTTTCCCCGAAAATAAGACCTAGCCAGACAATCAGCTTTAATGCATCTTTTGGAGCAAAAATTAATATAAGACCCGGTCTTATTTTACTATAACATAAGACTGGGTATAATATAATATAATATAATAATACCAGGTCCTATACTAATTTTTGCTCCAAAAGACGCATTAGAGCTGATTGTCTGGCTAGGTCTTATTTTCAGGGAAACTTGGTACTTGGAAAGGGTAACCTTTTGGTGTCTTTGTATTAGTCCTTATGTCTATCTGTCTTACATATAAGAAACATCTTGTTGATTCAGAAGCTTCAAGAGGTCAGGGTTCCTTCCTATTTAATGGATGAGTCTACTGCCCAATAAAGAACCACACTCAGCTGAGGGCTAAATCACCCGTATCGTAATTGTGATGCCACGGTATCAAAGGAGATTTCTTACAAAAAAGGCACCTCCCTCTCACTGAATCATTACCCCCCATATCCTATAACAACAAAACCAAACTACAAACACCACCACCACAAAAGAATCGAGGTGCACTGTCCAAGTAACTAAATTCTATTGTCAGCCAGAGTGAACCCAGAGGCCTTGGGAGCCTAGGAGGGAACCTCCCTGTGATCACCCCACAAGGAAAAATCAAATTCAGCTGAATGACTATAGCCAGCGGCCAGAAGAAAGTGAATAAATGGCATTGATTAGCTCCATAGGTGGTCTTTATCCACTGGACAGGGCTTAAAACTGTCTTCCAACCGGAAGTCCACTGCACTTCCTGCACTCAGTTGTTTCGCCCTCGTCCCAGCTTTACCTGATGATACCTTGCTCTGTGGTTTTAGTTCTAGGGCCTCTTTTTGCCTCACAAACATTCATGTCAGTTCTTGAGACTTGTTCCCAAAACCAACAAAGCCTATCATCGGTAGGTCAAGTCCCCCACTGAGCTCCTGGGTAGTAGTTGAAGCTGAGAAATCTGGGGGTCTCAGCCAACTTTGTCACCTCCCTCCTTGCCAGGTTGGAAATCTCCAACCTCTCCTGGTCCCCTGTGGTTGTGGGAATTCCTACAACAGTGAGTACCACTTCAGAGGAGCCCATGAGAGACTGGCTCAGAGCAAGCTGAGGAGGAAATGAATAATACAATACTTTTTTGAGCTTTGTGATCAAATGCTTTGCTGTTGAAAGTTGTATCCTGGGGAGTTGATATGGAAGCTTCTTGTTCCTTGTCTGTAAGCATAAGAAGAGGCCAATCTGTGTAAATTTAAATTACATAAAACCTTCCCCCCCAACTGTCTGGTCTCTTAACAGCCCCTTTTCACTGAGCTCTATGGTCATCAGATGTAAATATCTTTTCCTTAGCAGCACAGACTTTTGAAAACTTGACATAACAGGATTTTTTTTTTCACAAAGCATATCAAACACCACTGCAAACTAAAGTCTGTTTTACTTTTAACCAAGACTAAATCAAAGGGTCTTTTCTTGGTTTGTTTTTAGACTGTCTGTTTCCATGTGATCAATAAAGTGTTCTCTCTGACCATCCCCACCAAACCAAAGCCCTGGGAACTGGCCCAGTTACCCCCAGGGACAAGAGTATGAAAGGATTGTGAGAAAATGCCACAGGACATTTGGGGCTACTTCTCTGTCTGAAGTGGGAGCAGAGAAAAGTAGGAGAGCCACATGGACAGATATCTAGAAGCATAAAGAATCAACAAATGAAGTAACTGAAGATGGAGACAAAAGTGACTGATCTTAGCTTGTCTCTCTGTTCTATGAAATTATAGTTCAGTGTCAAGCTGTTGTGAAAACTCAGAAATTTTTGTGGATTTATCTCTAGAACCCCAGTGCTAGACATGGTTTGTATGTTTCTTGAATGAATAAATGAATGAACATGAACAGTAATACTGAGAAGGAAAAGAAACCTATTACAGATCAATAAACAGGACAGTGGAAGATTCCCTTTTGTTTCCCTTTGTCTTCTGACCCCGGAAGAGCAGCCGACAGCTGGAGAAGAGTCCTTAGGCTACAGCTATCCAGGAGCCGCACAGCTCAGAGAGCATTTCACCATCGACTACAATTCCCTGGGAGGTTTGAATCATTTACTTCCATGATACACTCCCCAGCTATTATAACCTCTAGTGCTCCCTCTCTTCTCAGAATCCCTACTTCCGAAGTTAGAAGTCTTTCTCATTTGGAGAATTAATCAATACTGCCTTGACTGTCATGCTTCTTCCTTCTCTAGATAATAAAATCCTTAAAGGTTGAGACAGTGTCGTACGCTGTTCTTTGTGTCCACTTCACTGCACATTTTAGAACTTAGTACAGATGGAAGAATGAATCAATTAATGGACACATGCCAAGAATTAAAGAGGACATTAACTGCTTGTTTTGATGACAAAAAGCAACATCCCTCTTGGTTTCTCAGTCCCCAACCCAGAGGTACAGTCTTTCTTCTTGAGTTGGGAGCCCACAGTGATACACAGGCACCTGCAGCCCGTGCTTAAACCCTGCAGCTGCCACTTACCCTGTCTGTGCTTCATGTGCTGCTCTCGTGCATTGTAATAAGTTGGTTCATGTTGCATTAGTCTTCCACCCTGTGGTGTGTTTCACAGCTATCCACTCAGCACACCTCCCCAAGACCCAAGCTGATGAATAAAGGGCTGAAAACACACTCTGATGCCATCACAGACAATGGAGCAAATGTCAAATAAGGCCAGCCTTGGGAAATGTGGGTCCTGAGTTGAGTCACTGAACTTCCACTTGCAAGGATTTTGTATGGAAATAGATGGGTGAGCAAATGAAAACACCCATGAAATTCCCCTTCTATGGATGGGGAGAGTCTGGGAATTCTTCAAGACATTAGGGGAAATTTCAACATGAGGTATGGGACTCTGTCTGCCTGCCAGTTCACAGGATGCACCTTTGGCTTTTGGCCAGACATGTCCAGTGTGCCAGGTTTTCATGACTTACATTTGGAGTCTGGCTGGTGGACAGATTTGTGACAAAGTCAGCGGACAGTATCTCCCCAGAGGGGAAAGGACCCTCGCAGGCTCCAGAAGACAGTCTTAGAGTGGCTCATGCAGATGTCAGGAGATGTGTACCAACCCTTGGTTGCAAGGAGGCATCTAAGGAGATCCATGATTGTGTGGTTTATGTAACTGTCTTGCTCCTGCTACATGGGGGCAAGACTTCAACCTCGTCATGAAAAAGACAATGCAAAAGAGGCAAATGGTCAGTAGATGGCAGCAGAGGGTAAGAAAAGGGAGCTGCAGGCAGTTCAGGGAGAGTTAGCTTTGCAGTCCCTCCATTTTGCTTTACATCTTTAATGAGATACGTGAAGAAAATGAGTCCCTTACATACCAAACACAGATGCCACAGCATATGGAGAGATGCCGCACAGCAATATTTCTCTGGTTATTAAACAGGAGGCACCTAACCAGTGGTTCACTGCATCATCCTGCAGACTTGTCCTTTGTGTCTTGGATACGGCTGTTGACAGTAACAGGAGAAAGCAGTTGAGAGGACTGATGTATGGATGTGGCTTTTCTGGGCTCACACAGCATCACCATGCAGAGGTGCCAGGAGGATAGCCAGGAAACACAAGCAGCCCAGCTCAATGGGGGCCACCTGGCCAGGGAACCTGTGTGGCTTCTGCTGCCAGACTCGGTCCAGGCACAACGTGGGCTGTTCTCTAATCTCCCTGGCCATCCCTGAGTGCTCATTTATTCAGAGCCCTACTACCAGCAGACAACTCTGGAGTCTGACCTTTCACCACGAACCTCAAATGGGAAAGGGAGCTCTGGACATTTTAAAGAGCAAGCCATACTTGCTTTTTTGGCAGAATTGAAGACAGGTAGTGTAATGAAAATGCATTAAAATGCAATAGATCTGGAAGCATTTTTTCCATGCTGTCCCAAACCAAGGAAGGGCATCTAGTCCTGCTGACTGCGGGAAATATTTTCACTTAGAGGGCAGTTTCTCCAGACAGACTTTTACTGGGACTGGGAACATGCAGGTATTGGTATATTTTAATGCTATAGTCCACCCATTTTCCCACCCTCCACACTTTTCCTAACCACTCAGTCTGACCATTCTTTATTTAATCCTCCCACCCTCCCAAGCCCAGAGGATTCCTAAGGCCTCAGTGGTGACTGGGGAACTGAGAACAGGTTAGTCAGCCCAGGCAAGCATCCCCCTCCCAGAGCCCAGTAAAAGACTGTTCTCTCATTCACCCCAAAGCTCAAAGCTCCCAGGACTTTTCAGTCACTCGCAAAGCCCTTGATCCGAAAACAAAGGTAAATAATACAGCTGTTTCTCATATAGGGAAACAGAGGTGCAAAACTGAGGTACAGCTTCAGGCCTCCTGGTTCCCATCCCACATTTCCTACAGGTTTGACCCTCTGAAGCAGCCTCCAATTCAAAAATTATAGTAAGAGTCACCCTGCCATTATTTCCCTCCCTCTTTTAGAAAGTGACTCTATGTGTTAGAGATCCTCACTCGTCTGTGTGATCTTAGACAAATCACTTAACCTCTCTATGCCTCATTTTCTCATCTGTAATTTGAGGGACGAGAACTGGATGATGACTAAGGCCCCCTCCATGATCTCGTGGCTTTAATTCCACAAGCTTCTGTCAGCCCTCAAAGAGTGTCACACACGATGCTTTTTTCCAACAACAGCCAAACTCAACAGGAGCGAGCCGTTTCCTCCTCCAGTTGGAAAGAAATGTGGTTGTGGTTGGAGTCTTGTTGATGTCCTTTGTCCTCAGAGCCAGGGAAACAGGGAGGTTTTCGATGTTATTGACACTAACGGCAGGGCCTGGAGGTGGCCACACTCTTGAGGAAGGACCACGCAGAGCTGTCCCTGTGGGCAGGGGAGGATGCAGAGCCAAGACTGGAGGATGTTTTAATAACTACTTCGCAATAAAAAGACCCATTTTACTCTGCACAGGGGTCTGGGGGCAAATCCAGGTCTCCCAGGAGAAATCTGCTCTGGCCCATAATGGGGGATTGGTTCAGCTCAGCTGCTCTTGCAGAGGGCTGAATGCAACGCACGGTGGTTCAGGCAGCTCCCTGCAGCTCCCTGTGAAAATGACTCACAGCAGTTATGAATATCAAACCTCCTTTGATGTGTTCCCAGACATGAGGAACAGCCACGGGGCAAGGAGGTGGACTCTGGAAGCTGGCCCTGAGGGGTGGTGCACAGGGGGCCAGGACACATCTGGCACCATCGCGAAGCTCCAGGAGAAATTCAGGCTGGGTAATTACCCTAGAACTTTCTAGGATAACAGAGCTCCCTTTCATCCTTCTGTCTCCCTGTTCTCTCTCTCTCTCTCTCTCTCTCTCTCTCTCTCTCTCTCTCTCTCTCTCTCTCTCTCTCCCCCCCCCCCCAGAGGAATTAGATTCTCCAAGAATTATCACCTGATTTTATACCTTCACTCTTCCCAAGGGGATAACAATTGACTTCCCTGAATAAAACTGGTTTTATTGAGCACAAAATGAATGCACCCCCTCACTCAGCATCTGTGCCAATCGCTTTAAAGCCATAGACCTGGCCCCAGTCAGCCAAGCGGAAGGATTTTCCTCCGTAATAGCTATTTCTAGACTCTCAGCCTTTTGAGTGGCTGCATGGTACCTTGTTCTCCTAATAGGCTCTCAATGATGATTGAATACCGAGGCTTCAAGTCTCTCTTGTGTTGGCAGCTCCCGAGACTGGGTCAATCACACCGTCCAGACCAGGAGACGGAGCTGTGGCGACTGTCCCGTGAACTCCCAGGCTCCCAGCAGAAAGGGAGAGTCAGTCACTGCCACCTCATGTCCGTCTCAACTGAAAGCTTCTTTATATGCAGAGGCTTCTCCCATTCCAGACAGAGTTCAAGAGCATATTGGACCCTGGAAACTTGGGCAAAACCTTTACATTATAGAAGGAAGTGGCAAATTTTATATATATATATATATATATATATATATATATATATATATATATATATATATATATATATATATTCAACCTCATGCCTGCACATTTTTCTTCTCTAAAATGAGGCTGATTTGATTTTATAGCTGAGGTGGGTTTTGACTGAAAAACTTTCATGTGCCCACAGAGATCTGCACATGCGCACATGGAAATAATAAAGTAGCTACTCTTTACCGAGCACCGACCACGTGCCGGGCATACGGCTTCACATGCGCCAGCCCCTCTAATCCTCACAGATGCTCTGCGTTTGGGGGAGTGGGCGCTGGTGTTATTATCCCTGCTTTACAGACGAGGAAGGTAGGAAACTTTCCTAAGACTGAACAACTAACGTGAAAGTTAGCTTGGATTCTGAAATGTTGGATTCCCAAGTATGGTCCCTTAACCACTGTGTTATGGGGCAATAGGCCCATTGTCAAGTGTTTGCTCTATTCAAGGCCCTGTTGTTATGAGGGAGAGCAGGAAAGGCACTGTCCTTGACTTGGGACAGCTTCAGTTTAACCACGCAACAGAGCTACACACATATACACAGAGTTACTCTGACTTACGGTGGCTTCCAAGACTCCTACACCCAAGGTCCCACGTTCCATCCTTCCCTGTCATCCTACTCCCAGACTTGCTGCCCTTAATTCACAGTCTGAACATTGTTCATCCGGTAAAGATTGGGCTTTTCTGCAGTTGGGCTTGAAATGCTTGAATTTCACAGACAACAATGTGAACAATTCGATCATTGATGCATTATATTACATTTGCCTGGCTCCTGAACTGGTTGCTGTTTTTGTTTTATTTTTTTAAACTTGATCAGGAAATTTCTCTAACCCATTTCTCTATCTTTTCAGGAGAGCAGGGCAGAAGAGCAACAAGGGCAGGGACAGGGAGGATCTCAAGATTGTTGAAGGTTCAGGAAGCCAAGTCCTAGATCAACTAGAAGAAATAAAGCAAGGGAAGATTCAGAGTGTGAAACGCCATTGCTTCCATGACCTCAGAAGGGAAGTGATAATATATGTAAGGCATACTGCCGACTAAGTTGAAACAGGAAGAAGGAAGCAAACATTGCACTCGTTGCAGATTTTTTCCAAGAGCAGATTAGCTGCCAAGGCTACTTCAGCCTTGATCCACGATCTGGGAGACAGAAAACAGTCCTACTGTGTGAACATCTTCCAGTGACATTGACCCAGTGTGGGGTTGGGGAGAAAACTTCTCGATGGCTAAGAAAGAAAAACTTCCCTCCAAAGCCAATTTACTGAACCACCTACATGTAAGACATGGAGAGACTGAGACCACTCAAGTCCCAGGAGGAATACTGAGAGCAAATTTACCTTCCTATGTATTAGACTCCTTTGCAAATCTAATTTTTAAAAAGTTCGTTACACACAAATTGCATCTGATTTCATTTCATTTTGTGCTCATTCTCGCACTGCCCATCAATCTGAAGATAATGATTCTAGATCAAAGACTTCCTAGAACCTTGACAAGGGTGGACTGAGAGGACTGGGGGTACAGCTCTAAGTCTCCACCCCCCTCACCACCACTACACTTTCTAGTCATCTAGGCAGCCTGGTCGTCTTGTCAGCCAGTTATTATTACTCCTGACAAAATCCATACTGGGAAACAAGCATCATCTTTGTTTCTGGTTCTCGCTACACATACCGCTCTAGGGGCTCAGTCCCTGGGGAGGATGAATCTTAATCCTCCCTTTAATTTCTCAACTATGGCTCCCAATTCCTGCTTTCCCAGTCTCACCTGGGGGAGCCATTCCTGAGCCTCCTCATTAATCCGCAGACACCCACCTCAGAATCTCCCTCTAGGAATTTGCTATTCCCCATATGCCTGCATTTGACCACTGGAGGGCAATGCTGGACCGGCCAAATCTCTTTCAGTGCTCTGCTCCATCTTTGTCCCTATCTTGCCCTGTCATTCATTGCAGGATGCAGCCTCTGGTCGGAAGCCAAAACCAAGGACCATTGGAGCACCCTGAAAGGAGTAATGCAGCCAGGCCTATTACAACGGCTCCCCCGCACCTGGGATCAAAGGAATAAAAGGCAGTTCACTAGAAATCAGATTTGGTTCCATGGGTGACATAATCCCCTGAAAAGAGACTGAGAGGAGAATTTGCCTCGTTGTATCATTAACCAGGAACAACCTGTCTCTCTGACTAGGGAATGCAGAGTCTTACCTGTCTCTACCCGCTCAGATGTAAGCTCCTCGAGGGTAACGTCTCAGTAAGCTCAGTATTCCTGGCAGTAAACACATGGCACTTGGCAATAACTGTTTATTGAATGAATGGATGCATACATATGCATAAATTGGAGTTGGCCATTTTCAGATTTGTTGCTGTCCCAGCTCTTATAACAGTTAAAGCTTAAGCCATCAGTTAGTCACTGAGCATTCTTAGTCTTCAAGACAGCTAAAGATAGTCAGGTCATGAATAAAAGCAGTGGTTGTTGTACAAATATTGTTTCCAACCCCACTTCAAGAGTTTCAGATCTCTTATTTTTAGGAAGTCCTTCATAATGTCACTCATGTGTCCTCAGACTTCATCAGACTGTGCATTACAAAATAGAGACATTATTTCATTAATATCCTGTTTACAAACCCACAGGCTCTACCATGGGAATGTAAAGCATTCATTCTGTCCCCCAGAGGATTTACAGTCATTTCATCCCACAGTGGGTCCCCATGAGGCTTGACAACTCCACTGAACCAGAGCTCCTCTTCAGGCCACGTTCTGTCATCTGATACTCTCTCAAGGCTGCTTTCCCCCCTACACACCCCCAAAGGATCCCGTGTCAGTGTGGAGACAGCCTGCTTCCTTAATCATTCAGAGCACAGCTCAGTGCTTGAGAGAAGAAAGAAGTATACATGTTGAGACCCAAAACCCAACATGAAACTCTTCTTGTCTCCCCACAGGAGACAAGAAGTCTGCCACATAGCAGGGACCAGTCAGTGCCTCCAATAAAAATCTGCAGGTGTCCCCACATCTCCAAGTACAGAGTCCAAGGCTAGACCTTTCCTGCCCTGTGATGACTGACAGTGGGAAAAATCATTTCTTCCCAGAAAGCTATCCATCCACCCTCCACCATCTCAGCTGGAGTCTGGACTTCATGGCCCAGAAAGGCAAACATGATATACTAGATCTTAGAGTACCACATGTGGGAGACCAATAACCCCGATTAAATTCGTATTGGGGAGGGGGCCGAATATGCCCCTAATTCTAACTAGAAAGACACAAGTTAACTTTCCTTGACAGAAGAATATTTACTATCTTAGTTTACAACATCTGTGTTTAGTTTTATGCTGACTTCATAAGCTCCACAACAATGAGTGGATTTTTGTTTTAGATTTAAATCAACTAATTCTCAGCCTTACTATAGCTTTCTCAACAAAAGAAAAGTGCTCTAAAGTTCGTCTAGAGTCTCTATCGACAGAACGCCTATACTCTCAGCAATCTTCAAGGAGCAGTATTCCTGCTAAAGGAAATAGAAAGAAAGAAAAAAGAAAGTCTTCCTTTTTATAAGGTACCCCTATTATAAAATTTCCTAACTCAATTTCTCTCTATGGTTCAAATCTAGGTCCTCAGAGTAAATAGTCCTCATCCTTCTTATAAAAATGCTATAAATCAAAAGATATCTCTCCTGAGAGCAAACAGAGATAGAAAACAATTCATTCTAAAATAGCATTTTTCTATCACTCTCCATGGGAGTTGAGTTGGTCACGTGAAGCGTGTCCTATACTATGTTCTTTCTCAACATGCCTTCGGGTGATTAAGGGACAGCCCTCTAGGGTAGTATTTTTGCTCTATAACTGGAAAAAAATTATGTACAGAAATTTCCATAAAAGAGGAGTTGACAGTTAATATATAAGACTCGAGAGGCAAAGAAAAATCCCCAGGGTTAGCTCACTGCCTTCAAATAGACCTGCCTCTGGGGCTCTGATTTCCATGTCCAGGGTTCCAGTGGGTGGGGATGCCTGAGGCCTTGATAACATATCTCATGTTCAGGTTTGACATTGATAGCAGGCACAGACCCCCTGCCTTGTGATTTTGAAAAACCCAGAATGTTTCCTGAGTTTTCAACCTATGACACTTACCTTGTCCCAGATGAGAAGTGTCTGAGACTGTTTCCCTTGAAACCATAGTCCTTTCTTACAGCTCCCATGCCACACAACCCTGGTTATTAGCTGGTGGACTGGATTTATCACACTGCTGTGGCAGTATGGGAAACCTTGGTTAGTCCCTCCACACCACACACATTGGGTTACCCCGGGAAGAAATGGTGGCTCGATGCTACCTGGTTGAACACTAAGGACCTCAATAAGGACTGTGAACCCCAAATATTGCCAATGTAAGAACAAAGTCCTTTATTACATTCACCAGAAATGATCTAACCAGAAAAATTTTCTTGCAAGTTCTGTTCAGGGGTTCAGGGGTGATGGCTGCATGTCAACTGGACCTTGGAGAGAGCACACTGACAGCCTCTTGAATATCAATTCCCTAGGAAATCTTCCTTTTCTTCAGGCATATGGACCTTCCTAAAAGCAGTGAGAGAGTGGAAGGAGCGTGTATTATCCAAAGGCAGACATATATAGATCCTCAGATCACTAATTTCTAAAGTTAGACGATGATAGATGTTGGTCAGAGTACAACGCAGTTGCCCAACGGAGGGAGAGGTTAGTTTGGTTCAGAAAGACTGGGAAACACTCCCTGGTGGAAGTTATAGTGGAACTGGCTTAAGGGATGAAGAATTTTGACCAATGGAGGGACTGGAGCAGGACGTGGCAAGCAAAGGGAGTGCAGCTTGAGCAAGTCAGGAAGGCGGATGGAACTGCGTTTGGGGGTCAGCGTCCACTCACACGAACGAGTTTGCATTGACTGGGGCAGAAGAGCCGCTGGAGTGGAGGGTGTGGCCTGATTGAGAAAGGTCTTATGAACCAGGCTAAGAGACTTGGATTTTGTCCTCTGAAAAACGGGCAGAATTCAGGGGCACGTAAGATTTCTTCTTTGAAATGTGCTTGGAAGGTGTTTTAAAAAGATCACTATGGATGCCAAAATTGACACTGACACTGAAAGCAGTGAGATCAGATATAAAAGTCAATGCAAAGCCTAAGGTGGACAGTGAGAAGGATCATAAATAAGGACCTGGAAAAAGGAAACAGATTCAGGAGATGCTTTAAAAGTAGATGAATGATATGTGGGGGTGAAGGAGAATGGAGAGATGGCATCTTCCTGGCATCCTGGTAGAGTGCTAGAAGATTCTCTAGTTCCCATACTCCAAGGCTTTGCCATCAGAAATTAATCTTTATTCATTTTTTAATACTTTAAGACTTACATTAAGACTTACAGAGTCAATCCTGCTAGGAATATTTTTATGTTTCTATGACCCAAAGGATTAATCTCCAAGGAGATTTGGGGGCAGGGTTTTTCCTGGGCCCTCAAAACCCATTACATAATTGCCCACTCCTCTTAGTTATAAATTCAGCCGTGTGAATGAGCACCCAACTAGTGCGCCTAAAACCATTTAATTACTGTTTGAATATGAAATCAAAGCTGAACATCTTCTATACTCTTTTTCTCCTCTGACTTATCCTTTTCTTCTCTCTCTGGATCTGCAGACCCAGATCCAGAGAAAGTCTGTCATAAGTTCTTGACCTCCTTGTCCAGTTACAGCCCCTCTCCACTAAAATGGCTTTAGGTATGATATCCCCCTCCCCCCACCAGGGATAGCCTTCCCAAGGAGTCTTATTGGCCAGACTGTTTGGGGCCACCATGCAGCACACATCTTCCCAACCAACTATACTGTCCTAAATACCCATACTCTGTGGCCAAGCCTCTGGAGGAATTCTGGACACCTCTGTCACACTACCTGCTCTGGTACAGGCTCAACCACAGCCACACCACCAGCCCTTCACCTGCACGTGTCTGTTTGTCTATGTGGCCACAGCTGTCCCCAGCTCTCTTCTGTGTAACTCTAAGTCCAGGCATTCTGGGGTGAGTGTCTTCTTATTTCTTTGTCCACTGTCCTGTTATATCTTTAAAGTTGTTCATTAGAGTATCTTTCAGAAAGATGAATAGTCTTAGAAAAAAGATGAGGTAAGAAAGAAGCAGAAGTGGGAGTAAGAGCTTTGAGAAAGGAGATAAAAGAGAAAGAATCCTTGACCTCCATCAGCTCTGACTCTCAAAATAAGATCGGCGCTAAAGATAGCCTATTATTTATCCCAAATTAAAATTTCCTAGTTCTGCAGTCATTGTATACACAATGAAAAGGAAACCATCACACAAAAGATGTAGTTATCTTCACAGTGGGAACCATCGCAGCCAAGCTGAATCTGCTCCAAGAATAGAATGATAACAGTGCTAAGTCAGGAACTCCAAAACTTTGAATTGTCAACAAATGCAGTGATTTCTTGATGGGAGAATGGTTATAAAGGAAGGCGAGCTGAAAAGTCCTCTGAGTCTTGGATGGGGCATGGATAACCAGGGAAAATTTTAATCTGTGCTCTTCCCTGCGGAGCTCACAATCAGTTGTGTTAACTGAGAGAAAGCCCTGCCTGTGTTAACTGATACACCCCAGAAGCCCATTCACCTCGCCCCGTCAAGCTTCATAGAGACTCTCTGATGGGCTGTACCACTTTCTCCTGCCTGAAGTAAAACATCATCATCAGACTTTAAACCCGATGTTGGAAGAAATTTTGGCTGGGTTTTCCTTCCATTGTATCCATAGCACTCAGCAGAAAACTTGTATGTAGTTGGTAATCAAAAAAGATTTGGTGAATGGATGGTTGATTGATTAATCAATTAATTAAAAATCAATTAATCAATTAATTGAATTACTTTCTCCCTCTCTGGCTTCTGAAGAGTGAGCCCCAGAACCAGAAACTGCCAGATGGGCAACCAAGCTATAGTGACTCAGGAAAATGACTATTCCTACCTTTCCACATCTTTCTGTGCACCTTAGATTCCTGAAACTCAGGAACCAGGACCCAAGAGATCCTGGCCCACCAAATGTCTTTCAACAGGAGGTTATCTTTCTGGTTGTTTCTTTTCAGAAAATAATCCTCCTGAAGCTGATAAGGGACTGGGACCATATGCTGAAAACACAGGCCCCAAGTGGCAGAGAGGCACCAGAGCTTCCTCTAAAGGGGCCTGTTGAATTGTTGCCTTTGAACAAGTCTGAGTGTGTCTTTCGATAGCACAAGCACCAACCACCCTAAGGGCCCTTGCCTTTATGGCTGCAGCAATGAAGCAGCCACATGGCTGTTGCAGATAAGGTGGCCCGAGTGCACAGTGCATGCAAAGTAGGCTGCGTGGTGCACAGCACTGAGAAGAACCACAGACGCGCCGTGTACCAGCTTCTCTCGCATTGTGCTGCCTTTCCTCTGTAAGTGGCTCCCAGGTAAACGGGCGCGGTTTCCCACCACTTCTTATTTCTCATTTCCTATCCTTTTCTTGTTTTTTTTTTTTGTTTGTTTTTTGTGGGTTTTTTTTGCCAGACGGTTCCTGCAGGACTGAAATTATCAGTCTTCCAACATGGTCACCACAATTGGGGCAGTTGTGAAGTTTCAATGCCTATATGACCTTCCTGATGGGAATTATGACTCTGTGTACTGGTATCTGCAGACAGCTAACAAAGGCTCTCCTGTATGCCTTTCAAGCCACCATGAAATCGGAACACTAACAGTTGTCTGTGGACAGAGAGTTGTTCTCCAGGACCTTAACCATTATGCACGTGCAGCCAGACACATACATGCTGATATCACACTGAACAACAGCTGTAAGTTTCAAGCAAGTTCAATACAGAAAATTCAGAGGACCATCCAACAAGACAGAGGGTGTTCAGTGTCATCGTGAACTTTCTCCACAAACTCATCAATTCATTCATTCAAAACTAAGAGACTGTTATTGTCTACAAATTGACAAACTAAGTGTTGTGGGGATACAAAGATACCAAATAAGCACTTCTCAAATAATAAATGTATTCCGCAAGTAGCACCTCCTCACTTTTATCTTGCTGAACCATAAGTAGCGAAAATTAAATCCTATTGAATTACTTGAATCATTGACCTGACAAATAAAAGCACAATCCCTGATACCCAGAGTGACAAATGAATTGGACACACATACAAAATCAAAGCCAACAATTAACAACTTAATCACAGACCTTGAAAACCTATCAACATTTCTAAAAGCCTGAAAAAATATTAAATATTTATATATAAAGACCTAGTATAGATAGATAGGTAGGTAGATAGATAGATAGATAGATAGATAGATAGATAGATAGATAGACAGACAAATAGATAATAGAGAGATAGATAGATATAGACTAGGTAGCATAGTATTAATGATTGAACTCAAGTTCAGAATTGAAAGCCAGACTTCTTGCATTTTGAATTCCAGATCTTCCACTTACTGACTCACTAGCTATGGACAGGTTACTTTATGCCTTGCTTTCCGAATCTATAAAACAATGCTAACAATATTACCTACCTTAGAGGATTTTTGCAAGAATTAAGTGAACTATACAGGTAATGAAAATAGAACAATGCTTGGCACATAGAAGCACTGAGTAAATATGAGCTACTCTTGTCGATGGTGATGATATCATACTAAGGATTACTACTTCATATCCACTTCCGGATTAGGCCTTTAGGAACTTGTTGATAAGAAATCTCCGGGACAATTAAACATTCTTTTATACATTAGTATCTCATCTGGTAAGAACTAAATATCAATGGAAATTCAGAGAAATACAATGCAAAAGACCT
Organism: Rhinolophus ferrumequinum; assembly: GCF_004115265.2. Taxonomy (NCBI): domain Eukaryota; kingdom Metazoa; phylum Chordata; class Mammalia; order Chiroptera; family Rhinolophidae; genus Rhinolophus; species Rhinolophus ferrumequinum. Next base: position 73,085,672 of record NC_046289.1, read on the forward strand.
TCAGAACCTTTTCACTGGATGCTGAAAAATTATTAAGGGCTTCCTGTATAGAAAAAATAAATCCAGAGGAAAGTTAATTTCTGCTTGCCCCCCATAAAACAAGCAAATATAGACTTTATGAGATATTAAAATGCAATAGTAACCGTACTCATTAAATGGATAGTGAAATAATTTATAAATGTAGAGCCAAAAATAAAACTGAAGTTGTTTATAAACGTAATTAAAATAAGAAACTAGTTCTGTCAACGTAACAGGCATACTACATGACCTGAAAAAGTTCCCACCTCCGAGACTACAAATTAAGTGTCGAAGCACACCTGACCTTATGATATCCTAAAAAACTGTCAAAGAGAGATCATTCCAAGATTCCAGAATTGCATAGGCTCTACAAAGACACATCCACTTTGGCCTCTGATTATTCAAGGAACCAGCCCTGGAAACTCCTTGGTGTGACCTGCTGAGCTGAGAACTAGAAGTAAGTAGGACTGTCTTCTCTATTTTCTCTTCTGAAAACACACAGTCTCCTGCTGCTTTAGATCAGTGGCGACCTTCATCCCCTTCTGTCATGCTAGCTTTCTTATTTGCAGTCAACATATGGGTTCATCAGCACTGGTGCCCCCCAAGACCAGCCCTTTAAGGGCACAGAAGCACACAAAACAGGAGCTTTTGGGGGGATAAAGAAGGGGAGAAGGCTTCTTTGCAAAATTTGGCTTTGGAGATCATATTTCAAAGTCTTAACCCTGCTGGGACAGGCACAGACCCACAATGTGTTTGGTGAATGAGTGAGTCACTCATCCTGAGCTTGCTCTTCTCCAGGTCACCTCGGGGTTACTGGTGAAACACCACCTGAATTGCTGAATGTTAAACTGGAAGACTCAGGTTTCCTAAAGGACACTCACAACTCCAGTAACCCTGCTGTATTCTTTGCCTATTCAGTGATTCCTCCCCAGAGCCACAGTTCAAAGACCAATGCCATGTCACCTGCAATAGAGAAATAGAAGAGTCTCTGTGACTCTGTTATCCAAGTCTCTGATTCCACAATGCAAAGAGTCTCAGTGAGACAAATACTCATTCTTCCTTTTCAAAACCTATTAATATCACAGGCAAATGAAAATTTGGAAGAAGAAGAACAAAGTCATCGTTGACTAAAGAGCACTGCCCAAGAGCGGGTTTCCTGGTAGTGATCTGTAGGAACAAAAATGAAAACTGTGGTGGAACTGACAATATATTTGAGAGTATCTGTCTCAACCATCTTATCATCTAACTGGAAGCCCTCCAATTTCCCCATGTGATCCTTGAAGAACAGTCATAGAAAAAAAGGCAAGCCGGAAGGTTAAACTATTCAACAAGTGCTCATCAAGTATCCATTAAGTCTCAGAGTAGAGAATTAGCATGGCTCATTTTTAATTCAATAATATATATCGAGTGTCTACTATGTGCCAGATACCCTAGGCAAGTAGTACAAGCTTTCTACCATTCTGGCCTTCACATGGTAGTGGGACTTACAGCCTAATAGAGGAACCAAATCAGACACATGTGAGACAGCAAGAGAAGTACTTGGTTGTAATAATTATGGGAGTGTTCCAGGCGGAAAGTTCAGATTGGAATTAGGAACTTTAGATTTCAGGATGAGTTGGGTGATGGGAGCCAGGAAAATATCTTAAAGTTACTGAGCTGAGACTAAATATGGAAAAGTTTATTTATATACATCCCAAAGTCCCAAGTCAGTAACAGAAACAGTATTACAACTCAAAAAAGTCCCAACTTGCTTCTGTCTTGTTTTGCTTGGCAGCTGCTTCATTCAGTGCCACACAGCTGGGAAAGTGAGTCACAGATGGAATATGCGCAGCCAAAATCTTTTTAGAGACAAATGACACCGTAATTTTCCTTGACACCCATTGAAATTCCGGACTAATTTCCAAAAATATCTTATGTTTGCTTTAAAACAACTAGTGGGGCCCAGACATTTCAGTAAAAACATATCAGAGAAACAAAGTCATCTCAGCCACGTGAGCATTTTGAGCCCATATCAACGAGACTGAGAAGAACCACTACTTACTGAAGGCCGTCCCAGGACACCAGGCAGTTGAGATCCTGACCACGGGAAATAGAAATGCAGTTTATTCTCTTTTCGTTCACTTCCATTCTTGTTCTTCAGTTGTTTGTCCAACCAGCCGGCACCAGAGCAGAAAAACCAGAGAGCAAAGACAGCAACCAGAAACAGGGCAAACATCTGATAACTGCCAGGCCTACACAGAAATAAATCATGGCACACATCAGAGTCTGACTCCACTGTTGCTAAAGCTTTATGTGTGAAGTTTGAGGGTCGTGAGTAGGAGATAAAGCAAGGAAAGGGCTTTCTTTCACTAAATTTATCATTTTTACCTGAAGAACTCAAAGGGAGTGGGGAAAGACTGGATGTGTTCTCAAATCAAAGGGAAAGTAGGTCCTGAAACTGCCAACTAAAGGGAAAATCAGAAGTTAGGCATTCTCTCCCTCTGATACTCTAATGATCCTATGGATACATTTGATACCAAAGACCCAGCATGGCAGAGACCTTCAGAGAGAATGGCACTGGGCTTAGGCACATAGTAGTAGCCAGTATGGGTTGAATTGATCTGACCCTGGGGTCTTTTTGCTTCTTCAAGTCCGCCCACTCTTTCTTCATCCTGGATGGACAAAAACTGGGGCTCTAGCTCATGTGTGGCCTCCATCCTTTGCCTAACGGCATAGAAGTTATTGATACTGCCCGTTCCTATCTGACACAACTCCATTCAACTCATTCATTTACCTGCCCAGTTTCCTACAGACAGCTTAACACAGCTCAGCCAACACTTCCTTCTCTCAGAGGAATGTTCTCAGAGGAATGCCAGGCTTGACATTCCAAGCTCTGTTTCTCCCCTGGTAACCAAGGCTCAGGTAAGGAGCTTTGACTAGGCACTAACCCAACCATAGCAAAGCAGAAGAGATGAGGCAAAGAACAACATCTGTGGTGGGGCTACAAATGGATACTGGACACAGGAATAAATGCTTCGTGTGTTCTCTCCTTTCAACCTCACAACATCTCTGCAACTTAACTACAATGACCCTATTTTCAGATGAGGAAATCAAGATTCAGAGATGTAACCTGCCCAGCTACTGGTAAGTTGCAAAGCAAGATTCAAAACCCAGGGCTAATAGACCCGCAAAGCCAATGCTCCTTTTCCACATAGGTGATGTGGGTAGTGATACCACTTAGGCACTGATGGCTGACATCAGAATGTTAGCCGTAAGCAATTGCAAGCAGGTTTTAGCCAGGTGGGAACTCTGCTGCTACTGCGGAGTGTCCCACCTCTTATTAAAAGTACAACAATCAGTAGAAGACCCAGCTTCCCCAGGTTTTGGCCTGGGTTCCTTTTCTAATCCCATCTTTCACTAGATGAGTAATCCACAAGGATTCTTGAGAGTCAGGAGGCTCCAGACAGAAATCCTGTTTGGACTAGCAAATATCTGCTACGTTGCTCATGTTGACAAGCTCTGGGTTGGTCACTGAGAACGCAAATATAATTAAGATACAGTCACTGTTCTGAAAAACCTTAACGTCCAATGCAGAAAAAAACCCACAAATCATCAGATAATTATAATAAAGGTGATAAGTACCATGACCCAACAAGTTCAGGGAGCCCAAGGGGATACATCCCTCCAGTGGGGGCAGGGAGGGAAGGAGAAGGAAGGTATGGTTTTTCCAGGAAGAAGGAGCGTACAGTGCAAACGCTAGGTATATGAAGACTCTAATACATCTTTGAACCTGAAAATATTTTTGTGCAGCTGACATACTGAGTACAAGTGGGGAAGTGGCCAAAAGTGAGACTGGAGAAGGAATCAGGTCAGGAGATCTTATGGTCATGACACAGGATCTTCACATTCCCCTGAGGCCAAAGGGAGCTACTAAAGGAATTTCAGCAGAAGTGCTACCTGATCTCCTTCCGTCTGAAGAAAAATCAGCATGATGGCTGCTTGGAGAATGGATGAAAAGGCGAAGAGTCTGGAAGCAAGAAGACCTCTTGGAATAGTATAGCAATAGCTGGCAACAGGTGAAGAATGCTCAGACTAAGGCAGGGGTAGCAGAGGCCAGAGAGGAGGGAACTGGCACAGGAACTACATGGAGGTAGAATGACCATCGCTTGCAGGTTAATGCCAGCGAGCCTTTACTCGTACAAGTCTCTCTCCCAGGAATGCCCTCCAGACAGAGCCCTACTCAACTCTCAGTTTTGTTCAGGATAGTCTTCTGTGTATGGCAGGCAGAAACAGCTCTTTCCTCCAGGCTCCTGAAGCACTTTGTACCTACCTCTTTTAGCACATAACATACCTGTGTAACACTTGCTCTATGTCTGTCTCCCCAAAACCTGAGTTCCTTAAAGGCAGAAGCCATGTCTTGTTCCCCATTGTCTCCCACATAGTATCTGGCCTGCAATAGGTAGTTAGCCCATGTGTGTTGAATAAACAGCCTAACCTGTGACGTCGCAGGCGTGTCACACCTCTCTGTGAGGAAGTGACTAACTCCAAACCACCTTTGTAACGGACAAAACTTCTCATGGGCAGACAGCGACTGATCTAGGCAGGGGCAGCCAGCCGCGGAGCACCAGCATACCGCAATCCTCTCTTGCGCAGGCATGCAGTGGACCTGTCCCCTCTTCTACCTCACCATTTTCTGTGCAGGTAAGGACACTGCTGGGCCTTTGACTATCGGGGAAAGGTGCAGCAGGAACAATTTGCTGGGAGTGCTCACAGGGGAACCACTGCTGGGCATGGCTCTGCATCCCCTCGGGGTGGAGGGAGTTCTCTACAGCCTCTCTAACTTCCAGCTTTCCCTTTCAGGGGTCTCGTTGGATATAATTTTGGAACCAGTCGCCAAAACTCTGACTGTTCTAGCTGGAAACACTGCCACTATCTATTGTAGCATAACAGGAGCAGACTTGAAGAACTATCAAATGAGCTGGTATAAGAAGAATGAAGATAACTCCCTGACTTTAGTATACAGACAAAGCAACAGTTCTAGTGACAATTTAAGGAGTAATTTCAAAGGGAAAATCGATGCTTTAAAAAGTCAATATATACTTGACATTCCAAAAGCAACAATAAAAGATGCTGGGACTTACTACTGCGGGTCTGATATCCACAGTGCTGCCGCCCTGCTTCTGACCGCCTCAGAACCCCAAGGTGGCAGATTGAATTAGAGACCCTCTTTGGCTAAAATGTGCACCATGCCTGAGATGAGGCCATCTGATAACCTCAACACTAACATCTGATAAGAGACATGCAAGTCCCGCTGAGTTGGGGCAAAGGCCTTATCTTTGTAGTTGGTGGAGAGGGAACTTCTTTATCAGCCAAAGAGGGCAGAAAAGGCTGTTAGGTTTTATGTGGAAAGACCAAGGGGCCCCACACCTGTCTCTTTAGACTCCTGAGGAAAGGTTGAAAAAACAACCTTCAGTACTGAGAAGGCTCTCTCACTGTGGAAGCGCTTGAGGTGAACAGAATTTCCACTATCATGAGTGCTGTAGTTCATTCGAGAGTCTTTATTGTGAAAGCGTTCATGTGCATAAACTAGATAAAGCAAGGATGGTTTCCATTACCATCCTAATCAAAATTTCCAAAGCTATTAGAGATAGCTTTAACTCTTACTCTGTGAAGAAGGATGAATAGAGTCATTTTCTGAAATGCTCCCATAACTATTTCAGGTATTGAATGTTTTATGTCCTCCCTTAGCTACAGAGGAGTCCTGAGGGCCCACGGGGATGACCAGGGAGGGGAAACACACAGGCTTCCTTCATGTTGGTTGCTGAGAGAGATCTCAGAGACAAATACCTGTGTCAACGTGGCATTTCTGAGTTGGTCCTGAATTAACAGAGTCAAAAAGAATAGAACCCCCAGTCCCAAGTTGAAATGGGTGAGCCCAAAGTATCTGAGACTACAGGGAGCCGAGGCCTGGGGAGCCCTCTGAGCAGACTGATAGGCAAGAGGGCTTAAAGACACACACATTTCATCATCATCAAGGGAGTGCGCTTATCCTGTTGGCTCTAGTGGCCAACGCTGCTTCTCTGCTCAAGTATCGATCTTTCTGGAATCCTCTCTCCAGAGGAGGTTAAAACTCAGGCATTAAGATGCAGAATAGGAGTTTAAGACAGGAGTGTGAGACAGGAGTGTGAGAATGACAGCTCTCTTGATGCCTTCTACTCAATATTCCTTCCAATGAACCATCACCTTCATCACACGTTTATTTATAGAGCACTTAATGTATTTATGATACTGGGATAGATCATGGACTAGAAATAGTTCTAAGTCAACTTCCATTCTAAGTTCTAGTCTCATCATTGTTTTTACAATTTATTTTAAAGACAGAGCATTAGAGATTATAATTAAATATTACAAACAAATACAGAAAAGCACATGCTACCTAAAAATGAGTGCTATCAACTTCATATACAGTGCTCTAAGAGTTCATGAAAGGACGATCACTATGAGAAAAGTTTCTTAGGACTAGGACAGTTAAGGCTTCAAAGAGGTGGGGTTTGCATAAGTGGGAAGGAGGAGAAAGGGTATTTCAAGGTGGGTGTACTAGTTAGTGTTATATAACAAATTACCATAAAATTTAGGGGCTCAAAACATTTATTATCTCACAGTTTCTCTGGGTCAAGAATCCCAGTGTGGCTCAGCTAGGTCCTCTGGCTCAGGGTGTCTCATTAGGGTGCAATCAAAATGTTGACTAGGGCTACAGTCACCTAAAGCATTGCCTAGAAGAGGATCCACTCCAAGTTCACTCGTGTGGATGTTGGCAGGCTCTGAGTCCTCACGTTCATAAGGCTTCTCTTAAGATGGCTGCTGGCTTCCCTATAAAAAGGACTTGGAGGGAGACAGGGCATTCAAGCTGAAAGGTACAGTCTTGTCTTTTTGTAACTTAATCTTGGAGGTAAAATCCCATCACTTCTGCCATATTCTACTCAATAGAAGTGAGTCAATAAATACAGCTGCGAGAGAAGGGGATTACATGAGAGCATGAATCCAGGGGGTACGGGACATTGGGGGCCATTTTAGAGGCTGCCTACCACAGGGGATTAATGCAATAGAGCAGGGAAAGAGAGGCCTTAAAACCTCTGGTTGAGACCTATTCGTTTAGAGACCCCTGACTACAAGGCTAAAGAGATTTGACTTTACCTTATAAGCCAGTATTTCTCAAACTTCGTTGTGCATGCAAAACACTTGGAGAGATTTCCAATCAGATTCCCGAGCTGAGGCTGCAAAGATTCTAACTCAGTCCATCTGGGGGCAAGCCTGGGAACATGTATTAATAAAAAGTACCCCAGTGATTCTGATGCAAGTTGTCCAAGGACATGCTTTGAGAAATTCTGCTGTAAGCAGCAAAAGAACTGTTGGATTTTGTAGTACCAGGAAGATGTGCCCAGGTTCTCCGACACTCACTACAGAGAAATGGACATTAGATGTGATCAAGGCATCTTTTGGCCAATGGTTCTCAATTCTAATTATATATATTTGAATCACTTGAGAGAATTCTTTGAAAATACCAGTGTTTAGAATATATCCTGAGAGGTTCTCATTGAATTGGTGTGGGCATGGAGCTCAAGCTTCCCAGGTCATGCAACCATCCTCCCCTTTCCTCTCCTCTTTCCCTCTCTGGTTTAAGATCTTACTATTCCAAGTGTGTCACTGGATAAGCAACCTCAGCATTACCTGGAAGTTTGTCAGAATGCAGAATTTCATGCTCCCCCTAGATCTACTGTATCAGAATCTGCATTTTAACAAGATTTCTTAGGTGAGTTATATACATATTAAAGTTTGAGAGGCATTGGTCTAGGGAAACCATCATTATTGAAAATTTTCATAGATGTGGAGAAATATAAATCAGTTTTTCCCAAATGCCACCCAAAAATCTGTATTTATAAAAAGCTCCTGAAGGGATTCTGATGTGCAGCCAGGTGTGGGACTCATGATAAGCAATCAGTCATCCTCAAATCACGTTACAGATTATGTGTGTTACTAATATAATAAATATTCTCAATGAAGTACTATTGTGTCCTTGTAGGCTCCTTGGAAGAAGGCATTACATAAATTCTCAGTATGACCGTTTCCCCTTCATCCACAAGCAGATTAAGAAATGAATTAATATTTATTAAGCCAATATACTTTTTACCACACCATGTGACCTTCATGGATTATCACTGCAACCCAGGACCTTGCACCATACAACTTTAACTCAAGATCAAGCCAGGGGAAAAAAGAACATGAATTATGAGTGTCTGATTAAATCTAACTGGGAAGAAAAGGGATGAGAGATGAGAGTGTAAGCCTCTAGTTGTTCATTTCTCCTGCAGGATAGATGATAACATGTAGGTCTTCCCCATATTTGGGGTGGAACAACTCAGAACCTGAGATGAGCATGGGGTGAGCCTGAAAAGCAGAACCTGGAGCCAAGGAAGAGGGGCATCATGGGGGAAAGCAGCCAGACCGCCTAACAGCAACCTGAGAGAGTTTGGACACAAAACAATGAAAATGGAAACCAAACAAGAATTAAAATTAACAGCCTGGAGAAATTACTTGAGTTTGCCAGCAGGAAATTGAGAGAGTCTTTTATATAATATCTGGAGCCTCAGACACAAGTGGAGCTCGGGCCACCAAAGGCTGTAGCATAGAACGGACATGGGATTTCTACAGAAATCCCAAAGCCAAATGAATGATATGAATGTCAGCCAACATTTTTTAATTGTCTGTGTTCTTCCCCACTGCATTATTAGAAGCAATTGAAGTTGATTAAATTCACATTATTATTATCCCTATTAGCCTGCTTTGTGTAATTTTTGTCCATCATGAAAAGGACTCACTTAAAAGAGTTCAGAGAAGTGAAGAAAAATCCCAGAGCGTATTCATCCATCCTCTAAATAGTCTTAGGTTCAGCTGTCAGGGTGTATGTAATAGGTATGCCACTTCCTCCAAGCTCCCAAGCAAAGGAGACCTTCAGCATCTTGTGTGACTAGAAATGGAAGATATGATTGATCAAAGGCAGCAAGTGGGACGTAGCTTATGTCCAGAAACAGTGCCATAGACTGGCTACACTTACAAACAGGTCATCGAATATCATGGAACCATGGTATTATGGAGTGAAAGCAAGAGAAAAAGAGAAAAGCAGAGTAGCCCTCTTCCTCTGCGTCAGAGGAGGCCACAGACAGCTAAAGAAGGGAATGTAATTTCTATCATGCACTGTACATTCTGAAGGTGTCACAACCTTGAAGAAGTTAGTCATTCATTGCAGCATCCTGAAAGTACACAGGGTGTATACAAGGAGGGCCCAAGTAAGGAAATGGACACAAGGGAATCTAAGTTGTGACTTTCATTCTGAACAACTAAAGCCTTAAACAGAAAATTAGAATCACTGAATTTGAAAGCCAGAGGGATCTTAAAAGTCGAGCAAGAATCCCTCTGTTCAACTTACGTGTTCATTAAATATTGGTTGAATAAATAATCATCCAGTCTCAGTTCAAATATTTTCAAAGACAGTTATGTTTAATCACTTCTTATACCAAATGAAATTCTGCTTCCCTAATAACTTTGCATGTTGGTATTTGTTGCACATTCTAAACAACACGGACTTAAGTTCTATCTTCATTTTTTTCAAATATTTGAAGACAGGTATAGCCAACGTCCCAAACCCTCACTTCTCTATACCCAATACCCTCAACCATTGTCTCACAAGTTTTAAGTTCCTCAAGAAGAGAATTCAGGTTTAATATTTTCTGATCTGTATAATTCTCAATACTGTGACTAGCATGTAGTGGGTAATCAATAAATATGAGTTGAATACATGGATTGATATCTATGTGTCCACCTGACTGACTATTCAACATGTCTACTTGGATGTCTCCAAGGTACTTCAATTCAACTCCAAGATTTATATCATGATCTTCCCTCCAAATATGGTCTTTCCCTAAGTTTCCCTAGTACAATAATATTGTCTCAAATTCATGCACTTCTCTCCATCTTCCAATAGCCACACCTTGGTGCAAACTACCATTTTCTTCTTTGAATCATTTCATTAGCCTTTTGAATGAGCTAGCTGGTCTCTGGAGCCTTCCAATATGTCCTCCCCACAGCAGCCAAGAGATCTCTTCAAAATACAAGTAGGATCATGTTGTACCCCTGATTAAAAATCCTTCAATGACTTCCCATTGCTTATAGGCAAAAGACCAAAATCCTTAGAGTGGCCTCTAAGACCCTGCACAGTCTGACCCCTTCTCACCTCTACTGCCAATGCTCTTACCCTTCTCTTTTTCATTTTCCATACTCCCATCAAGCATCCTTCTTCCAGTTGCTTGAATGCACCAGGTATCCTCCCACCCCAAGGCCTTTGCATATATATTCCGTCCCTATGGAACATTTCTCCTATCTCCTCATCACCTGTTGAACTCCTACTCATATTTTGGATCATATGAGTATCCAAATTCTTCAGAGACATCTTAAGATCTTTGCACAATTCTTCAGAGACATCTTAAGATCTCCCAGCAAGTTTAAATTTTTGGTCTTAGGTTTTTTTTTAATGTGATTTCATATATCAGTTTGTAACATTTCATTAATTTTATTAATGTCTATTTTCTCACTAGTGTGCAAGCTCTGAGAGATCAAGGACTGTGTCTGCTTTTGCTTATTCTTGACGTAACAAATTGCATAAATGTGTTTGTATGAATAAATGAATGATTCTCCTAGATTCTAGGATTTCCCAGAATTTGGTGATTATCACTGACTCTCAGCTGCAGAGGGCCCCAAGACTTGCCACTTTTGAGTGAGCTAAAGGCTAAGAGTTCTCAGAGGCCAATGATTTCCACCCGTTCTCCTGCTGTCTGACATGTTCAAGAACCCATCTTTAGGCACACAGGACAACTGAGAGGGTCAAAGGGTCCTCCATATTTCTGAGCCTGTTCCCACATAGGGACCCAGGGACAGGTAAGCAAAACCCACCCAGAGAAGCGGGCCAGCTATAAGGAAATCACAGGGATCGATATGATTATTTTCTCAGTGATTCCTGGCTGAGCATATGATAAGCCCTTTGGGTGTTTTAGATGTTGTGTGGATATTTTCAGTAGCTATATCATTAAAATACACAAGTCTATAATTATGGGGATGCATGTTCTCATTCCTCAAATATATACTGAGTATGTACAATATTCCTGGTGCTGTGCCATATGCTGAGTTACAAAAACCACAAAGCTCAATTCCTGTCCTGGAGGTGCTCTTTCTAGTGGGCAAAACAGGCATGAAAATAGAGACTTATTAACAGAAAAAGGAGCAAACAGCTATGAGAACATAGAGAGGTAAATGATCACCTGGAGCTGGGAAAGCTCCTCAGTAGAGGTGACATAAGCTCATAACAGGTGACATGAGCTCATAACAGGGAAAACACTTGCTCCCCTGAGGTAACGTATGCTTGGAGGTTTTCTAAGATGACCTGGGAAGGAAGATGAGCGTCACCAACAGTTACACTCACACACACACACACAGTCCTTTGAGTATGATGTTCTCAGTCTAAACAAACAAACAAACAAACTGGAACTGATGCAAAAATATTGAACCTAGATTAGACACATTTAGTCTCTTTATGTGGGGAAGCTATTGTCTATCAGAGCTTTCACAGGGGCTCCCTGACCACAGATGCAGCAAATCCCCTGCCAAGTAAAGCTTCGAGATTTCCAAAATGCTGCTATTGTACACACCACAGAACAGACCAGCTAAATGGTAGTGGTACGGGTTAAGAAGATAAAGAATTAAGAAAAACAAAGTGGAAGGGGAGAGCGAAAGGAGAACAGTATTTCCTTGGAGAATGATCATGGAACTTTTAACTTTTCGGTCTTATTTAAGAGCGCTCCCAAACCTGGGATTTCCCAGAATTTGGTGCTCCTGGACACTGGTCTCCTGCCCATCCTGCGAATGGGAACTGTGAGGAGACCTGGGGAGACTATTAAGAAAGTAATGTGGTGTACTGGGAGGCAAATAATGCCCCTGGGACTGGCCGTGAACTTCCAGTTCTGTGTATTCTTCAATTTCATTTAGCTTGAAAGATTGAGATTTCTTCTCAGATATGCCAGCACCGTAGAGCCTACACTAAATCTATAAGTCTTTATCTCGGCTGATTGAGTTGTTTCAGTTCATGGAGTTGTTTTTAGTCAGAGCAAGGCAACTTTTCTCCTGTGAAGTATAAAAAAATTCATCTACAAATGGAGCCATTCTATTTTCTGCTTCTCTGGGGTTGTTGCTCTTCTGGAAGCTCTGAAAAGAAACAGCTGTCATAGTCATATCAGTCTTGCACATTTTCCTCTTTGTATCATTCAATTCGACTGTGGTAACAAACCGTGCCAATATTTCAATAGCTTAAACAACAAACTTTTCCTTCTTGCTTCTCTTTTTACTAAAAGTTGGTGGATAAAAGTTGGATTCCAAGCTCCATTCCCTATGTCTTCCTATTTTTTTTTCCTTCCTTCCTTTGTACAAGTATATCTTTTTTTAAAAAAAATTTTTTATGAGAGTTTATTTGAGCCAAACTAAAAATATGGAACACTTTATGAATTGCATGTCCTCCTTGCTCATATTCTCCTCCTTGTTAATATTCTCTGCATTGTTCCCAGTTTAGTGTATGTGCTGCAGAAGAGAGCACAACAAATATATGCCGAGTCCTACTCTGTGCCAAGCACTGTGCCGAGCATTGAGTACATAATGTGAGCAAAATAAACATGGGCTTGCCCTCGTGGACTTCCCAGTTTAAGATAAGAGGAGACAGGAATTAATAGCTGATGATCATACAACCTCTCACCAGAGTACTACTCGGTTGGCCACTCATCCCTTCTTGAAACTCTTTCCATGCTTAGCTTCTGAGATGCCACACTTTACTGATTTTTCTCCACTCCATTGGCCTCTCTTTTTCCATCTCCTTTGTTGCCTCTTCCTCTTCTATCTGCTTCTAACTATAGAGCACCCAGAGCCCTTGCCTGGGTCTCTCTTCCTTTCTGTATCTGTCTCTAGGTGATCTCACTCATGCTTGTGGCATTACATTCCATATATGTGTTCATGATTCCCAAATTTATATCTCCAATGCAAAACTTCCCTCTGAGGATATAACTGAACCATGTTAGTACTTACCTCTTTTGAGTCATTTCATGTGTTCTCTCTTTTTCCATGATTGTGTGGACACTTCCTATTTGCCCATCCTAATTTATAAACCCCTTGAGGGCAGGGATCCTTGGTCTGTTTCATCTTCAGCTTCCACAGTGTGTTGCATAATAAGTGTTTCATATATAATTATTGAATTTAATCTTTGAACTGAATTTCAGCTTTAGGGATCACTAAGATACAGATGTAATGAAAGGGAATATTTTATTTAAAGAAATGATGCCTCATCCTTCTTGATTTCCAAATGAACGACCTCAGATGAGAGAACACAGCTACATACTTTGGCATGAGGTGAATACTTAAGTTTAAAGATGCTAAATTGAGCCAACATCATCCCTTGTGGTCACAGAAGCTGCCACAAAGATTTGATAAATTGCCTACATTCCTGCACCACATCTGATAATGCTGGTATGTTACAGCCATGGATGACTTACCCTTCACAATAGTCCCACTTGGATCTACTCCCTACTTTAAAATGAAAAGATAAAACAAAATGACAAGGGCTTGCCTAAAACTCTCCCACCCAACCAAAGCAGCAATTCAAGTGCATAATGCTGGCTCCTTGATTTAGTCAGGGCCAAGGAAGAGGTCAAAAGAAGAATGCCTGGATTGCAGAAACATGTTTCACCAGCAGCTCCAATAACTGCATCTCTGGTCTTCATTTGAATTTTGACCTTGTTCAAGCCTCTTCTACCAGTCAAAATCAGCTAGGTTTCACACACCTTTAGGAGAAAAGAGGACTGATGGAAACTAAGTATTTTCTAGAGGAAAGCTAGGAGCCTTTTTGTACTTGATAATCTGCCTAAGTGAGTCGGGGTCTCTGCTAACCATACAGGAAAGCCTTGATTATAACGTGGACACAGTCCCCATGGTACAGCTCCTTCGTGTGTACACAAAGCCTGTTTTTTCTCATCCTGGTTGCCCCCCAAAAAGTTTGTCCCTTGGCCTCCACATGCTTGAAGGTGAGGGTTTAGACTATTACACTAAGGAGGAAATTGTCTGGATTACATCTCTTCTGCAAAAATAAATCGTTTTCAACTGTCACAGCATTTTAAACAATATTCTTTTTCTGCTAGGATCCCTTCCTTATCACACTTCCCTGGATCAACATATAGTTTGTGCTATAATATGTACTAACAAGGGACCCTCTGGGCCAATGGTGGCTTTAGGAATTCTGCTGGGCATTTGGCGTGCTACTCCCCAGAGTCCCCAAGCACATTATGAGTCAACACAAGCAGCAGATTGTGAATAGAGGCAAGAGTGCCTCCTGGCTTGGTGCAGCTGTGCCCCTCAGCTCAGCCTCTGGGTCACCATTCTGGGACTTGAGCTGGCACTCAAAAGAAGGCATTCTGACAGAGAGAGATCATTGTCGGTTTAATCTTGCAAAAATCCTCTTCCCCTGCACTTTCCTAGTCCATCTTCTTGGCATGCACCATTCCCTATGTAGCTTCTGTTATCCTACATCCCTGATGTCTTGCCATGGCCTGGATACCACTGTTGGTTTAGAATGATACAATGTGCTTTGTCATGTACAGTGATTTCACTCACCATGTATTTCCGTTCAATAGATGCTGAGGTTGTCATCACTCAGGCCAGACTTGCTGCACATAGTATTTCTTTTGCCCTCCTTTGGTAACTTCCCAAGTTCACAGTCACGCTACTCAGTCATGAACGTGTGCAAGCTCTCAGTCTACTTGGCAATTAAAGCCCTGCCAACGGAATAGCTTGCATTTCTATTTAATAATCTTTCATTCATTCATACTAAGTGTTCATTACACAGCTCAGTGTTAACAGCCCCTTAACTTGTCACCTCATGATGCATACAACAGCACTTGCATTCTGAACTAGGTTCTAATACAATAGTACCATGGTGATCATAAAACAACCACTCCTAACTATGGTGTCTCAAGCCACGGAGAATATGACAGATAATATTGTATTTACTCCCAGTACTTGCCCCTATACCCAGCCTCACTTTCCAACAAAGACTCACCATAAATCCCAAAACATAAGAGAGGCACAGGGTGTGGCAATGGGACAGTAGCAGGAGCGGAGTAGGGGAGGAGGGCAGTGCGTTACGGTGGCCCAAGCTGTTGTAGGACCAACATCCACTCCAATACTAACTTCCCCACTGAATTGGTTTAGGAACACTCTTCTTCTAGCCCCTAAAGCTACCTCATGGCCTCTTTTTCTATCTATACAGCCGCCTTCCTCAAAGCTCCCTGGAGTGGGTCCGTGTTTCTCTTCCATTGTTTCCTCAGTTAGCTGTGGATCTTTAGAGCTGATGCCAGGTTTTGAAGTTTTGGCATTACTTTCAGCCTCATTCCTTTGTTCCTTCCAATCTGTAATAAAACTGTGAAAGTAGTGGGTGTGTTAGTTCAGAGCCCAAGAACTAGGGGATACCTGTGAAATTGTGCCTGGGCTGGAAGGTCAACCAGAAAGAGCATGGATGATGCGAGTTTTGCTCAGTGGCTGTGGGTGCCAGATTGGTACTGGCAGCTGGGTCTACCACACTCCTCTCCCAAGGAAAAGAAAGTGAGGCCTCTCTGTCTTGGCATTTCCCTTCCTCTGGCAGCATAGACCCAACCCAGAAGACAGGGTCATCTCACTCGCTCCCACTTGGGGTAGAGTGGGGAAGGTCTCACTCCCAGGGAGGCCTCCTCCAGCTCTCTCCTCTCCCTCTGATTGAAGGACAAAGGGCTTTACTTGCTTCCCTGGGGGAGATGAGGCAGAGAATTTCCCTAAGGCTCTGGGAGAGTTCAGTTATGTCACTACCCTCTGTCCTGGGGACAAATGGCAAATTGAAGCATATAAGATCTATATAGGATCTTAATTCCACAGCTGTATCATTCTAGAGGTATAGAATTTGAGCTCTTTATAAGCACTGAAGCATCTACATTCTACTTTTTCTTAATTCCTCATTACCAAAGGAGAGAAAAAAAAAGCATTTATCTTCTCCCTATCTCTGACCTATCCCCCAGCCCTACTACCAGCCAAGAACCTTGACCAAAATATTTTTTATTTCAGAGGAGTAAAGTAGGGCTTTCCTGTGTGCAGAAAAATGGTACACAGGTGGAGGGGCTTCTATTCAGGTCCTTTTAAACTAATAATCTATATGTTTCCGGTCCAAGTATTTCCAGTTTTTTCCCCTCTTAGGATATTGTTGGATAGAAGTACAAAATTACCATTACTTTGCTTTTGTTTTTTTATAAACAGACTTCTACCCACAAAGGTAGAAGTGTAGTCTCTTCTCAGCATGAAAATTTCTGTTCTGGCCTCCTCGTGTTCTAAGCGAGCATCACCAGGCCCCCACAGTTATTCCAGCAAGCAGGGGAAATCAAAGACGATTTCCAGGGGCAGCAATAACTTTACATTCTACCCACAGCTCTTCCTGTGGCAGCAAATCTTCACTGTGAAATCAGCAGTTCCAGGCGAGCAGAAGGTAATTCACCCCCTCCAAATACAGGGGGCCACTTCAGGGCACTGGACACATTTTCACTCTTAATGGCAGATCTCCTTGGATGCCTATTGTCTGCTGAGACTGGGAATTACAGGAGAAAAATAAGGAAGGAAGGAAAAAAGAAAGGAAGGACAGAGGGAGAGAAGGAGGGGGAAAAAAAGAGAACACAGCATTGAAATACAGCAAGAACCTATTACTCTACGGGTCTGGTGTGCTACAGGCTGCATTTCATCTCACACACACAGTGATTTATTGTCCAGCGTAAGGAATCACAGCCAGCAGGCCCCCTGGCTGAATTCTACCTCTCAGAAGGGAGCTGGATAAGGCAGAATTTGGATCTTGAAGGGCAGGGCAGGAATAACAGGAGGAACCAAGAACCACAGACCTAGCCCGTTTCAATCAGCACAGAAGGACCCAGAAGACAATGACCATAGCACCTAGCACAAGTGCCAGCACTGTGGTAGGAGCTCAGGGAAACACGCAGATGGCTGGTGCTGACCTAAGCAGGCCCTCATGCCCTCTGATATGAAAGGCCAGCACGAGCAATCATCAAGGAGGAGAGCCACTGAGGGTTCATGCTGGTCCTGGAGAAAGGACAAAGAGCAGAAGACTGGCACACCCTCCCAGTCACAGGTGACACCTGGCCACAAGCTTTGTCTTGTCCCCTGAGGACAACACTGTAATAAGCATTTTGCACTACACGGTTTATTCTTCGACTAAATGATTCTCTTACACAGTGGTTTTTAACCCTGGCTGCACATCAGAATTACCAAGGGAGCTTTTTTAAAATCCAATGCCTACACCCCACCCCAGACAATTTAAGTCAGGCTCTCTGGAGGTAGCCTCAGTAGTTTTGAAAACTCCCCAGGTGATCCCAGTGTATAGCCAAGGTTGTGAACCTCTGCGTGCAGGTAATTGTCCTAATTACCTCTCCAGCTTTTCTCTGTCTCTACACTCCTCTTATCTAAGCTGTTATATTTCCCTTTTATTTTTAGTTTGTTCTACTTTGTTCATTCAGTAGATAATTCTATAATACTCCATTAAACCTTTTTCCATGCTTTAACTTTGTTTTTGCTCATCTCATTTTCATTACCCACTCCACTTACTTCATCTCCCCATTACGTTTATTTTGTGTTGTGTTTTCTTTAGTCCAGCATCAACATTTATGGGGTGCTTGATATAGGCAGAGTACTATAGCAGGCACTTAACTGCTACTAAGAATTACATCCAATGCAATAGGATTTTCTGTTGAATTCTATGCAACAGTTATGGGCTCTTGTCCTATGGAAGAGTGGCATTTTGGCTCTCTTGATCTATAAATAAAAGATCCAAAACAAATATATTGCAACAAAAAAATAAAAAGAACTTCCACAAACAGGGAGGATAGAACCATTAAAAGCCATGTGACGCTGCATATCAACATCTCTCCTGCTAAAATCTTGGCCTCACTCTAGGAGGGAGGTGTGGCCATTTGCAACAGGAAAAAAAAAGGCCCTGAACCATCTGCACAACTGTGAGGCTGTTCTCTGGGTGCAGAACATCTGCTGAGTCAGGCTCATTTCCTCATTGCCTGCTGGCAAGCCCAAGAGTACACAGGCCAGTCCCTGAGACGCTGAGGGCTGAGATGAGGGGGAAAGAGCTAGGAGACAGTCCGAGAAACAGGGCCCTTCAGTCCTTGGGGAAAGCCATGCAGTGGGTCTGCCTGCTCCTCCTGCTGCTGCCTGGTTGCAGTGGTAAGAGTGGCCTTGGAGCCTCAGAACCTCAGGCTCTGCAGCTCCTGGGCCAGGTAGGCCCCAGAGAGCCCGAAACATTGTCACCACCACAGAGCGCGGCCCAGCACTGAGCACATCATAGAAGCCAGGGGATTTGCCCAATCATTGGGTAAAGGACTAAATGAGTCCCCTGATGAAATTACTCTGGGAGAGTTGGGAAGACTGAAATGAAAGGTGGCTCTATAATCCCACTCTGGTACCTCAGACCCTGATACTCTGATATGGCTCCTCAGTTTCTCTATCTTCCTTTTACCTTGATTTTGTTTTTCAGGAATCAAACCAGAAGCCTTGTTGGAGAAACAAGAAATGTTTGTTCCTTTTAGGGGAAGCATAATTCTTTAGTGCCAAATGACACGATGGGGAATGAACAATCACACCATATAGGAGTATAAGAGAAACCAAGATGGCTCCCTGAACTTGGTATAGCAACACAGAGATATCTATCCCTGGTCTCCAGAGCAACTTGACTCATAAAGGCCATTTCTCTTGGAGATTCTTGAAACTGCTGAGAAAGAGGAGGGGATTTATTACTGCATTGCGCTACACACGGTGTCACTCCTGTGCCTCCACGTAGGTCACCAACCAAAGCCTGCCCCTTCCACCTTCCACACTGGTTGGCTAATCCTCAGGGCCGGTCTAACAGTAGATCAATCACAAAGTGTACTCATGTCCATTATTTCATGACTACATGAGGCAATACTATCCCCACTTTATTGTTTATAAAGCTGAGGCCTGCAGAAGTTAAGTGATTTGCAAGTCAGTGGTGGTGCCAGATGCAGATCCAGATCTTCCAAGCCTAAATCCAGTGGTCTCTCCACTACAGCACAGCTGTCTCTTGAAAACTAGAGAAGGCTGTGATAAAAGAGAACCCCTAAGTTCCAGGACCCCATCCAGCCCAATCTTGTAGATAGTATCCTATCTGAGGCTTGTCGAAGCAGAGGCAGGATTACCCGGCTGCCTGCTCGCAGCAGTCTGTACAAATCCAAAGAAATGGAGGATGAGTTCAAGGAACTCACTCAAAGAACAGGAAAAGCAGCTCTCTGCTTGAGGTTATGGGAAAATGAAGACTGAAACATGAATTCGCAGGCGTGCTAACGTCCCTAACACCCTCAAATCTTTCATTCTTCCTTCTGTTCTCAATGAGGCCCATAGACAGATCTTCCACCACTGCCATGTAATCCATAGGTTGATTTGCTGGGGACCCCCAAGCAGCACCTTGCCCTGAAAATGAAATATTCATTACCTTAGCCTTATAGACATCTCTAAAAATCTTACACTAACAGAAAAGCAAAAACTGCTCTTGGCAGTTTATGTGTGAGGGTCAGCAGTGTCTTTCCTAACCCTTCTCTGCCTGGTAAGGCTGAAGGGAACAGAAGTTCTTGTAATCGTATGGTCTATCTTTAGAGCCACAAGACAAAGACCTGTGGCCATGACCTTGGGAATGAGTTCCTTACTGATCTTCCTTTGCCCTCCTTGTATGTTGGAGACAGCAACTCACGCTCAAGTCAGATATCCTGTGGACCGGAGAAATCATTTCACTTCAATGAGCACTTTTAAAGAGTAGTATGGATTCAACAAGGTGCTTTTGGGGGATTACACAGGAGGTAAAGACAGATCAAATAACAAGTGTGAGACAGCACTTAGACATCGTAAAGCACTATATACAAAGGCAACTTCAAAATTTCTACAAAAAGGAGTCTGAGGGATGGCAATCTCATTGGAAGATGCTTCCGGAACTTGCCTTGAGACTGTATTTTCATAGCACATAAGATTGGGCAGGTGTCTGTCAAAAAATGGGAAACTGATGGAGATTTGGGGAAGGATGGATAAAGTCCTCCAAACCACTCTTGCCTCTCCTAATAACTGTTTAAGTCTCAAGTCTCCTTGTTTTTATATAACGATATTAAGGAAGGAGGAAACTAACAAATAGCCAACCAATGAGCCAATATATTTGCAAGTATTTGCAAATATAATTTCATTTATTCCTTACAGGCTTTAAAGAAACATTAGTTCTCCCTGGAAATCACATGAAGGGACAAACATCCCCCAGGTCATGGAAAGTCGTGGCCTAATTGCTGGCCTTGACACAGAAAGAATGAGCACAGGAACACAGCTTGCACAGAACCTGAGAAAGGTGGAGTATGAGGGCAGGAACTTGGCACATTTTCCTACCTTCCACGTGGGCACCCCATGGGAGGCTACATTTGTGTTCAAGTTCCATCTTGCTCCTGCCACAGGCTTGGGCCAAGGTATCTGGGCAGGTCCTGACTCCCAAACCAGGCACGGCATGTCTTCTAGTCATGCTCTGCCCTAAGCTTCCACCGGTCATAACTGGTTCCCTTCCCGCTACTGTCTTCTACCTCTGGCTTTGACTTATTGTTTATACAGACTCTCTCCTACTCAGGTCTAGAGGAAGGTTGTTTTTGCCCATTTACCATAAACTCCTAAAATTACACTAATCTGTGGCAGATAAATCACAGCCATAGACATGAGCGCATTCTTGGGATTTTTCAGAATGGCCTTCTGAATAATTTGAGATACTTCAATAGTAATTATCTAGGAAGACAGGCTTCTTTGATATCTGTGCAGCTTTAAGCCCACAGCACTTCCTTCTATCTCAGGGCTTTTTTTTTTTTTTTTTAACATGTCCTTTCTCTATATGTGCCCTCTGTACCTGGTGTATTATCAGGCAGAGTCACAGCAGGAGACAGAGGGTACTCTCAAAGGACTGACTCCAGAGACTCCAATGAAAGGGACACCAATGAAAGGTGTGGGCAGGAGTTGTGGATTGAATTGTGTCCCTCAAAAAAAAAAAATGTTGAAGTCCTCACCTCTAGTACCTCAGAAAGTGACCTTCTTGGGGAATGGGGTCATTGCAATTTATGTAATTAGTTAAGATGAGGTGATACTGGAGTAGAGTGGGCCCCTAATCCAAGATGACTGATATCCTTGTGAGAAGACAATCGTGTGAAGATAGAGACACAGGGAGAACACCATGTACCAGGAAGGCAAGGATGGAACTGATGCAGCCACAAGCCAAGCCCAAGAACACCAAAGATTGCCAGCAAACCACCAAACTAGGAAGAAGCAAGGAAGGATTCTCCTGCAGGTTTCAGAGGGAGCACTGCCCTGCTGACTCCTTGGTTTCAGACTTCTAGCCTCCAGAACTATGAGACACCATCTAGTTTCAAGTATTAATTTACCTGTTTGATTTCAAAATTTCATAGGTTATTGGTCTTGAAATTTAAAAGTATAGGTCCAGCATAAAGAATAGAGACCGTGGAAATGTAATGGCTACATGCGATGTCAGAGGGGTAGTAGATTGGGGGTGGGGGATTATCACTTTGTGAGGGGTATAAATGATAAATGTCTAACTATTACAGTGTTTTGTACACATGAAACTAATAAAAAAAAATTTTTAATAAAATAAAAGTATAGGTCCCAAAATTTCAAGCATGTCTCTTTTTTGAAAATGTATACATTTAGGCCATCATAAGCGAAAGACAGATGCAATATGATTTCGCTTATATGTGAAATCTAAAGAAAATAAACAAAACAGAAACAAACTCATAGATACAGAGAACATATTGATGGTTGCCAGAAAGGAGGGGTGCTGGGGATGGGGAAGGAGTTGAAAAAGGGGGAGGGACTAAGAAGTACAGATTGGTTATTACAAAGTAGTCATGCAATGCAGGTATAGCATAAGGAATACAGTCAATATTGTAACAACTATGTATGGTGTCAGAGGGGTACTAGATTTATTGAGGTGATAAACGGGACAGGGGTTGGGGACAGGGTGTAAAAGGTGAAGACATTAAGAAGTACCATTGGTAGTTACAAAATTAGTAGTCACGGGGATGTAAAGCATAGGGAATATAGTCAATAATATGGCAATAACCATGTATAGTGCCAGGTGGGTACTAGGCTCATCAGAGGGATCACTTCTTAAGTTATATAAATGTCTAACCACTATACTATATACCTGAAATTAATATAAAATAATATTGACTGTCGACTGTATTTGAAAAATTTTAAAAGAGGGAAAAGGTGAAAGGGAATAAGAGGTCCAAATTTCCAGGCATAAAACAAATAAGTCATGGGGATGTAATACACAGCCTGGGGAATGCAGTCACTAATACTGTGATAGCACAGTACGGGGTCAGACGGTTGCTGGACTTACGGTGATCACTTCTTTAGGTCTATACAGGTTGAATAACTATTGTGTATACATGAAACTAATATAATATTCTATGTTAGCTATATTTGAATAAAAATCTTTAAAAATAATAAACAAAACTAAAAAAAATAATTAGGCTGTCATAAACTGAAATGTAATAGTGGTTTCTAAGTTCTTTATAATATTTTGTTCTGTGTAATTCAACATAGGTGACCTATCTTCAAAACATAAGACAGATGAGCTCAATAAAGATCAGGAAACCGGCTCAAATTTGAAACAATCCTTCATTGGCTTGCTCTTTTACACTTGGGTGAATCACCCTTATCCGACTTCGCCGGGAGGGAGTTTGCAGTAAACACATCATCACAACACCCGTAGTCCACACTATCGATCTCCTCATTTGATGGTTCTTTTGATTACAGCTGTAAATGTCAATAATTCTTTTTGGCATTCACTGTAACATCACCACAGAGCGTACAAGTACATCTAACATGAAAATGGAGCAACAATATCAAACGTAACTTCTAGGGCAGGAAGCAGAACCTTGTTATCAATCAAATAAGCTGCTTTAACCTTTTCTCAATTGACCTTACTTATCCGGAACACATTATCAATCTTGAAGGTGGTATTGTCATCCCATTAGCAGGCAGCAGGCTCTGCAAGCCTCCTGTGATTGGCAACAGAACAGCTTGGGGGACAGAACAGCTGCTGACAGGGACCGGTTTCCTCAGGCAGAAATGTGTCATAGAGAAGGGTTGACTCAGAGGAGGGACCAGGCAGAGGGCGAGCTGGGAGGCAGAAGTGTCTCTGAGTGGAGCCATGCAGAGAATCAGCTCCTTCGTCTGTCTCACCCTCTTCTGGGCAGGTAAGGCAGACCCTAGAACCTCAACTAAGAAAGACTTGAGCAACAACAAGACCCCAAGGCTGCCCAGCCTGGCACTCTCAGACAGTGCCCCTTACTCAGTGACCCCCGTCCCACTCCTCACTGAGTCCCTTTGTGTCTTTTCTCTCAGGAGCCATGTCAGATTTCATTTTAGTGCCTCAAGACCAAGTAGTGACTGTGTCCAAAGGGGGCTCTGCCACCTTCAGTTACTCCATGGGAGGAGAAAATATCAATAACTTTTACGTCAGCTGGTACAGGAAGACCCAGAGGAGCACAGTGACTTTCATATACCGAGAAGGGGACGTGTTTGGTCCTGGTTTCCAGAACAGGAGCCAAGGTAGAATTGATATTTCAAAAAACCAGGCTGTACTTGAGATCTTTGAAGTATCAGAAAGAGATGAAGGATTTTACTACTGCTCTGTCGACCACCACCCTGCCGCAGGCCCACTACTGAGCAGCTCGAAAACCATAGAGATCCATGTAGAGCAGCAATTCCAACAAGATCATGATTTTCTCTTGAATAAATAGTTAAGAAATGGGGGCCAGGCTCTGTCACTCAAGGCTTCCCCATGCGTTCCCATGGTCAGATAGGTGTGGCCCAGTATGGGACAGGAAAGAGGAGAGACAGAGCCAAAGTCAGGAGTTGTAGCATTCACTACACTCTTCACCGTTTTCTTAGAGCTTCATAAAAGATTTGACCACACACCCAAAGAGCTTGGGGGGGGGGGGCATAGATTAAAAAGACACTTTCCAAAGTATGACTATAGGTGATGGACATCCAGTTTCTCCCCAACCACATACACCATGAATCTAGCTCTTCTAGAAGAGGGGATGTAGGAGGAGGGGAGGTTCCCTTCCTTCAGCACCAAGTGTCATCTTGCCCAACATGAAGGGCAAGACTCAATCTCTAGCATTCTATGCTGTTTTGGTGATTACTGACTGAATATGGCCTTTTGAGCTCCCTTCCACCTCTACCTTTTGACTTCTATATGTGCTAGAAATAAAACATGAAAAATTTCTTCTTTACCCTTCTGTAGATGGCTCAATTTAAACTTCATTTTTATCTTAAACAATGTACTTTCCCAGACTTAGATGACTGACAACCTATTCAGAGGCTGACCCTGTGGATTTTCTTCTGGCCTTATCGAGAAGATCTACCATTCACCTTATAAAATACCTCACTGGAACTTTTGGATATGTTCAGTAACGTGATGATGGTAATGGATGACAGCAATACCAAAATTCATCAGATAGTGCACAGTAAATATGTGCAGTTTATTGCACATCAAGTATACTTCACTAAAGTTGAAAAAATATCTTTTTCATTTAAAATGAAAATTTTCAAAGCTTTATTAAACTAGTTCAAGCAATGTCTAGGGAATACTTTCTCCAACTAACCCTTCTAATCAAACATCCTATTTTCCATAGAAGTACAAAAAGGCTAACAAGTTTGCCAGACATACACAGTTCTAGTCCGGACTCCTCATATTCCACCAACAGTGTTCCCAATCTTCCCACCTCTTGTGATTCTCCCTGACCTTTCATGGATCGATAGATAGATAGATAGATAGATAGATAGATAGATAGATAGATAGATAGATAGATAGACAGGCAGACAGATATAGAACTATAAATAGAACAATATATACACACATATGTATGCACATATATGTACATATAATACACACACACGAGGTCTGACAATTAGGTTTGAGAACTTGTTGCAATGATGTTGCTAACCTTTTTTGATATCAGAGAGGTTATTCATTATGAATTTGTACCAACCAGAAAAACAGTTAACCAAGTTTACTATTTGGAAGTGCTGAAAAGGCTGCGTGAAAAAGTTAGATGACCTGAACTTTCCGCCAACAATTCATGGCTCTTGCATCACAACAATGCACTAGCTCATACAACACTGTCTGTGAGGGAGTTTTTAGCCAGTAAACAAATAAGTGTATTGAAACACCCTCCCTACTCACCTGATCTGGCCCCCAATGACTTCTTTCTTTACCCGAAGATAAAGGAAATATTGAAAGGAAGGCATTTTGATGACATTCAGGACATCAAGGGTAATACGACGACAGCTCTGATAGCCATTCCAGAAAAAGAGTTCCAAAATTGCTTTGAAGGGTAGACTAGGCAGTGGCATCAGTGCATAGCTTCCCAAGGGGAGTACTTGGAAGGTGACCGTAGGATATTCAGTAGTGAGGTATGTAGCAGTGTTTCCAGGATGAGTTTGCGAACTTAATTGTCTGACCTCGTATGTAATATATGTAGTTATAATGTATAATTGTTCTGTGCATTTTAGCCATGATTCCCCATGAGCTCTTATCATTTATCTCCCCAAACAGCTACATTCCAACCCTTCAGGGAATCTCTCTTTTCTCACATGCTACAGAACATAGCATGTGATTCATGGGGGTGGGGGAACCTGAGAGGAGGCCGTCTCCAGGATGTGTCAGAAATAAGGAACAACAGGGGCTATGCCCTCGCGACCAGACCTGTTCAAACTGATGCTCCGTGACCATCTGTCAAGAAACTGGGACAATGGAACAGTGGTCCCAGATGACATCTCAGATGTTTTCTAACTTTGAGATTTTGTGGTCCTGACATAAGCTTCATCCTGCCTTCTAAAATCATCTATATCTCTTCATCCTTGAAATGGGAGTAACAATTAGAGTTCCCACTTCATAGTGTTCTTGTAAAAAGCTAGCGATAGACACTAAGTAAATTGCACAGCACATAGTAGCTATTCAATAAATGTTATGTATAGGAAAGAGCAAATATAAAGTGGAATCAATGAGGAGAAAGGGAACTAAACTACTGAGTACAGCCACTTGTCATGTATGGACTCACTTAATCCTTATGACAACCCTGTGAGGTCAATGTCAGCTCCATTTTACAGATGGGGATACTGAGCCTCAGAGACTGGATAGCTTACCTAAGGTTACAGAAGCAGAACCAGGAACTGGATCTGAGTCAAAGGCTGCCTATCCTGGCACTGCAGTAGATGCTATGGAATATACTAAAGAAATACATCATCTATAACAATATCGGAATTAAAGAACAGCTGGGGACAAGTACATGAAATATAGTCATCTGTGTGATGCAAAAGTTGCCTTTGACTCTTTGGCCAGTCCCCAGGAGTGGGGTTGGGGGTATCTAACTCCTTCCACCTCTCAACTCAACCTCCCCTGCTCTAAAACACCAGTTGCAACTTCAGATTCCAGGCTGTTCTCCAAACACGCCTCACTCCCCTGACTGAAGGAGGAACAGCTGCTACGCAGCCACCTGCTCCTTATGCTCCTAAGCCCTAAGTCAGCATCTTTGCTCCCAGGCCACAGTATGAGAAATGGACCCACATATCCCTCTCTCCTGATTCTCATCAAAGGTAATACCTGTTAGACTCCCTTAGAGTTTCTGGGGCACTAATGCATTCATTCACTTCCTTCTCAGGAGCCTGCCTAGAATGGCAGCTACAGTGGTCTGGGGCTGGTAGAATGAGAGCTGGAGAAATTCCATGGGTCTCTGGAAGGTCCAGAGAATTGCCAACTTTACCAGGCATCTGTATCTGTCGTGTGAGGCAGTATCTGAGTTGGTCTCTTCCATATTCTTTGTTATCAATTATACCAAGGCAGCAAAAAGCCCTCAAGATCTGTCATCCACAGTTCTCTGCATTCAAACTGAGCAAACTGACACAGAAAGCGCTGTTGTGAATTAGGTGCGTGAGCACCCACACAAATGAGATTTGAGCTCAAAGCAAACTTTCTCTGCTTCAGGTAGGGTCCAAGCCCGCTGCAGTGTCTCAGACAGGAAGCGCTGCCTAATAAATTGTCCACATTGGTGAAGGTGAAGAAATCCCAGAATCAAGGCTTCTTTCCTACACTTCTTCAATTCAACATATTGTCTCTAAATATTAATTGAAATGACAGGATTATGCATCTCTGATTTTTTTTTTTGTCAAAGCATGTCATTCATTCTTTCAGCAAATACCATCCCTCCTCTGAGCTTAATTGTTCTCCATTGCATTTATCACCATTTGATGTGAAACATATTTTGCTTGTTTATTTACTTGTTGTCTAGCTCTCCACCGGATTACAGCTCCGTGAGGCAGGGATTTTTGTGTGTTTTATTCATTGCCTTAATTCCAGCACTCAGAATAAGTCTGGCACAAAATGGGCACTCAACAAAAGTACTAAATGAACAAGTGAACGAAGTATTTAATGAGTGTGTACTACATTCCCGGTACTGTGCTGGATGCTGGGAATGCAATAGTACACAGACTGATGCTAACGTTGCCCTCTGAGACGCTTTCTCTGAGCCTCGTTTATCCACTAACAAAATGCTATTGACTGTAACGAGATTGTCTGAAAGGTTGCTAACAGAGTTCTCTAGAATATCAAATAACTTACTCTTGGAGAGCAAACATCAATGCTCCTATGTTCCTTGGACATCTGCCCATGGCAGGGATAAAATGGGGAGGACAACAGCCTTTCTCCCTTTCACCATCTTTTCTCACCTTTTAATCGCAAGGCCCCAGGCAGTGAGTCTTGACTATCAGGGAAAAAGCTGAACATTTCTACTTTATTCCACAAAGGAATTTTGCAAACTTTTTCTCCAAACAGACCTGCTGGGGCAAGCTATTTCATGACCCAAATCCATAATAACACGTTTTCCTAAACAAAAGAGTAATTCCAAACTCCCCCTCAACCTACCACTACCACCACCACCACCACCACCACCACCACCACCACCACCACCACCACCATCAAATGATTTTGGCTTTCTTCAAGAATTGCAGAATCTCTCGGGTCTTGTTTTTTTAACAATTCACACATACACCGACACATTATGAATGGTAACAGTGTAGTCGTGTATATCAAACACTGAAGAAATTCTCTAAGTCTCTATGATTCTCAAAGGATCCCAAGGAGCAGCGTGCCACCCAGCATGCCACACTCAATAGGAAAAAGACCTGGTGACAAGACAAAGAAAATCAAGCCAAAATGCAATTGCTTGTATTAATTTAAATAAGGCAGGTTCTCAAAATCTGTTTAAGAAATCTAATCGCTGTGAGTTTTCTATTTACCTGCTCATATGCAGGAGAATGGGAAAGTTTAAATTGTTCTTTTCTGGCTTAAGGACAAAACCTCATGAATATGTATAACTTTCGGAAACAGAAATGTAACTACAAATACATTGCTAGGGCAACAAATTATTATGAAAGAAAACGAATGCAAAGTATAGACTTTTGGAGGTTAAAATTGCTTTCATAGAATATAACAACATATATTTATTTATTCAATAGCAATTTGTTAAGTACCTACTGCGTGCCAGGTACCTTTCTACACACACTGTAAATACAGTACTCAAAAGTTCATGAGTTAATTTTAGTGAAAATAAATACAAAATAAAATAAGTAAAATATATGTTAAATAGTGATAATTGCCATGGAGAAGACTTTCACGGAGAGAGAAAAAGCATGCTCTGTGGGGGCTGATACCTATTTTAAATCAGGTGGTCAAGAAAGGCTGCAGTGAGGTCACATATTAGCAAAGGCCTGGGGGTGGGCCGGAAGAGTAATATTTCAAGTCTGGGTGTTTGCCTGACTTTTCTGCTAGAAATAATATTTTCATGTCCAGCTTTATAACACATAATAGTACCAGCTTTCCTGTACTTGGGGGAATAGGCAATAGTTTTTTCTTCTTATCTTGCTGAGAACTGTCTCCTCAATAGGTCAGACTTTCATTTTTCATACCAAGTGATAGAATGTCATTAATTAGCACAAAGTGGGGGAGAAACAGTCCTAAAAAGGTCAAAAGAGAATGTGAAATGGAAGGTAGACGAATTGGATTATTGGCAAATGGAATACGGGGCATGTAACACTGAGCCCTTTGCCTTCTCTCCCTACTAATGTCACCACCTGCTATGGATTGATGAGTGTTTCTTCCCAACAATAAAAGGAAAGTATACAAGTTGGATGACGCCTTTCTCTCACCGGCCCCCAAGATGAACCTACTCCAGCAGCCCCAGGAGAGAATGTGCAGCTTCATTTACACTTGCAGACAAATGTGCCTCCTAAAAACTGTCCAAATAGCCTAGGAAGCTGAAATAAAGCATGTGCTCATCTCAGTGAGGTTCTTGGTTTTTCCTCATCTCCAAGAAGCCAGCCACAGATAAACCTGAGGGAGGTGGAGTAACTGTGGAGAAAGCTGGAGCGTCTTTACAATTCCTAACAAAGCTGTAGAGATTCACCCTCTACTGGGATTTCTGGGTGTGCCCACGGAAGGCCCCCGAGGCACTTTCCATCTTCACTTGCCACCTGAGAGAGGTGAGCAGTCAGCATCCATGGGGACAATACAAAGGAGAAACAGTCAGAGTGTCCGTTGTCAGAAGCTCTGTCACATTGCTCTCAGGCAATAAATACCTCAACTGTGTTTGCATAACACACGTTATGATCATGAGTGATTGACAGAGGATTAACTGCCTCAGTTATCTAAAGAGGAAAAGAAGTGTTTCACGTACCAAGTTTATAAATAGGGACACAAAGAACCACAAAGAGGTCAGTATAACAGGCACTGTAAGTTGAAATCAGAGACATGGCTCAGTAGCAATAACCCTTCCCTGTAGTAAAAATCAACTTAAAAATCTCTGAATTCACAGCTGGTGCATTTCTCAGCACCCAAACCATCATGTTTTCCATATGAAGGATCCCCTCCTCAGCCCCACAGCCCTACCCCTTTATACACACACACACACACACACAGAGAGAGAGAGAGAGAAATGTGAAAACTTTAATCACCTCCTGTTTCAACCTCTTCAATTGAAGAGGTAGAAACTGAGAAATGGAGAAATTAAGTCAGAGTCCTACCATCACACAGCCAGCTGTGTGGCAAAGCCAAAAGAGCCGACGCCCCCAACACCACCCCCCACTCCTGGTCAAGAACACCTTCCACCGCACCCTGACACCTAGTTGCCATGGGAAGTTCTCTATTGCCCATTTATTTCCAGTCTCATCCGCTCTAGTCGGCTGGAAAATCTTTCTCCTCCCAGCTGAGCTGAGTGCCTTTGCGGCTGGAAGAGCAAGACGTCGCCTCTGTGTTGTGGGACTACAGAGCCCTCAAAGAACTCCAGAGGGCTCAGTCTTTGCTTTCTACCTCCTTCTAAAGGAACTCCTTGAAATCGCAACCCTGCCCTGGGTTCTTTTGCATTCCTCCGGTGCCTCGCGTCATACTGAGCCCAGAGCAGATGTTCAGCACATGCTGCCTGATGAAAGAAGAAAAGCTGATTTTCCTCGCTCCTCTCAACCTAAATAAACCCCACTCCTCAGGGACCCTGCGCTCACCCCCTGCCCTTTGTCCCTGTGGCAATGCTTCCGATCCTTCTTGCTGAGCAATGGATGGCTCCATGGCCAGAGCCTGCCTTCCATTCAGAGACCAAAATTTCCCTTCCTTTCTTTTTCAAAGTGAGTACAAGTCAACAATATGACAATGCTGTTAAGGAAATGAAAGCCAATGAAGTGCTATAATAGTGTAAAAATGACAGTGGTGTTATACTCAGCTGTGGTCAGCCCATTCCACAGGGTCACAGGCCTGATGTGTTTCCACGTTACCCTGAGCAAGTCTTAGAGAAATTAGACAATGTTGAATTGCACATGTGAAGAGTTACTACACAGTGGAAAAAAACCCACTAGACTGAAACTTGTGCTCAAAACCTAGTTCTGCCCTGTGAGAATTTTACCTCCCCAGACTTATATATAAGGTAAAGGAGCTAGAACAGATACAGCCTGAGAGCCCTTCCAGTTCTCACCCTCCCTAAGTCTACAATCAGTTGTCCCCATTTCCTATTAACTGAGCAAAAGAGAAAACATTCTGAAATTTCAGCAAAAAGAAGTTAAAAATGAAGTCTTGAAATGAAAATCATCAACAACTGTAAAGAAGTACTACCACTAAAAATAACTGACAGCCTACAGGCACAGGGTACTTTTCTATATGCAAGTCACCGTTCAAAGTAGTTTACATGTTTCGATTTATTTAATCTTCCCAGTAATCTTCCCATTGCTCTTATTATCCCCACTGTACAGATGAATAAACTGAAGCAAGGAGAGGATAAGGCATTGCCCAAGGTCACGGTGCTGATGAGTAGCTGAGCCTGGACACAAGCCCAGGCAGCCTGCTCCAAACGTGCTGCACCACACAACTTGAGTCTCCTTTTTCTAGAGCTTATCAAAAAACTTTTTAAAAAATCAGTGGGCAAAAAAGTGGGTCCAATACCTTCCCAGAGTCCTTTCTGACTGCAGTAGGCTCTATTTTATAAAAGGAAGCTATGCTAGGAGGGCAGAGCTACTTCCTTTTGGGTCCCCATGATACAACCCTTACAGTTTGCATCGAAGAAGACCAATAGCCTCCATGGTGTATCTGTGGGCACCTTTCCGCCCTTCGTCTCCAGCATGTGGTGTCTGCCTGGGCTGACCTCCCTTGTGCTGTTTCTCCAGGGTAATGCAGGAGTCACCATTTTGGAGGTACTATGATGTCTGTCTCTTACAATTCTTATCAATGCTTCCTTTTTCCCAGAGGACCAGTCACTGAATCAGCTAGTGGCTTTTGGGGGGACTGTGAGAAATGCAGGGGACTCCCTAATGATCACCTGAAACACATCCGGGTTTAATTTTGGACTCTTTTCAATGATCGGGTACTTCCAAGCTCCAGAAAGACTATGTGAATATGTTTTCAAAATTAGAATATGTTTTCAAATTTTTTTTGGGGGGAGGGGTGCAAAGCATTACACATCTTCTATGGAGAGAAAACTTGTCATTACCAGGAATAACAACCAAAATCAGTTGTATTTCCAACCAACTGACTGAAACCAGAGGACTAAGCCAAGTATTGTGCTTTTACCACAGTGAACCATAGAGAAACTGAGGTTCCCTGTTAGGTAGAACAAAAGGAGAACCTGCATGTACGATCAGTGATCTTTCTCCAGCTGGGTCTCCTTCTCCCAGGCCTACACCTCTACCCTGATCAGACTGGGGACTACACTCCTATTCTCATGTGAAACACAACCTCTTCACTTTGCTCCTTTGAATTTCCCAGTCTTTTCACCTTCCAACTTACTGCATCCAGAGCTGGTTGGGCCAAAGCATGAGGAGAGATGTGATGAGGGCCCTAAGAAGTCAGTCCTGAGTGACCCTTCCAGAGTCTTGTTGGGCACATGGATTGTTGTGAATGACAGCTGAGTGGTCAGAACGTCTAACTCACACCTGCTTCTCAGGAGGAGCTGACCATCCATCATGGTCTCTTTTCTTAGCCCTTGACTTTTAGGATATTGGAGGAAAGAGACAGAAAGAGTAAAACACGTACTCATGCAGAAATGAAAGAAAGATGGGAGTGAGCTTTTCTCTGAGTTCCAGATAATTACCTTCTATAATCCTTAGCACATTTGCAGATCCATGAAAAAAACATCTCCATTGTGTTAACAAAAGTTTCATGGCACAATTTAAGTAGGTGTATTTTCCTCTCTTAAATAGGTGTCAATACAGTGCCGATAGGTAAAGTGATATACAAAAATAAATATGCTTAATCATTCACAAAAATATTAATATGTGTTTAACTTAAAACCAATAATCTGAAAATTGTCCCTAACTTTCGCAAGATCCTTTCACTGATCTTAAAATGAACAAGTTTAAAAATTTGGTCTAAAAAGTATATTTTGATCTATAAACTGTACATATGTTTTTATCTGTGAGTTCTTTTAGTAGTAAAAACAGCATGGGCTCTGGAATTAGACCAAAATTGGCGAGAATCACGCCTCATTTATTCATGTGGGTCCTTGAACAAGGTTGCTTAATTTCTCTAAACCTCTTATTTCCTCACCCATAAAATAGAGATAATAATACCTATTTCATAGAGTTATTACAAGGATTAAATTAAATCATTGCTAGAAAGCGCCTGGCATATCTAGGTGACCGGCACACCAAAGATGATCAATAATGCTAATACTGCATCCCCCTCAACTCTTAATGGTCAAAAGGAGGGTGGGTTTTATCCAGAAAAGAAAAGAATAAAAGATCTAGAATGGGAAGGAACACTGACAACCCTCATTTTTCCAAACCGAGAAATCCAAATGTGCTGCCAGTACATTTTTCATAAAAATAGTTCATCAGGATGTTCTTCCCATAGAACCTAAATTCTTTCCCCGCACTAATGATAGTGAAAGTCTCAAAGACAAGTCCATCATTGTGACTGTCTGGCTCCCCAATGACACATGGCTTCTTCATTGCCCTTTGTCTGTACCAGATGAAGGTGGCCCAGTCCAGTCCAGCTTTCCCAGAAGTAACAAGGAGAATGAAATTTTTTATGCCAAATCTCTTTTCAATAGACTTGGTTCAGATGTCTTAAGACAATAGCTGGACAAGGGAGTCTCAATTTGCAGAAAGTTTGTCCTTCTCCAGCTTTGAAGACGCTCTCCTGCAGGGCCTCCCCAGTCTCAGGATACGTTTCATTAACGCACCCTTTTAGGAATAGCGAGATCTTTTCCGTCCTTAAAAAAGGAAGCTATAAAGTTTAGTTACTAACCTGTGAGGGGTGACATTTTCCATCGTCATGCTGCCCATGCAGTCTACATGGGGTTAGTTCTCACTATGGTACTTGGCCAAGAAAACCAAACTCCCCTACGTAAATCCCAAGTATAAATAACCTCATTTCAGACGTCTGGGTTCTTCCATTAAAGAACTACGGGTATATTATCCAGGGGATCTGGGAAGAAAAAGCAGAGAATCAGAGCTTCTCTATGCCGGAAATGCATGCATTTGATGGAAGAAGATTGTGAGGGTATCTGTGCTAAGTCACATGCTGGAAAGAAGTGATCTAAGATCTGATGAAACTTCCACTCGCTAAGAAGAGCTCGCAGCCTGTTGGAAAAAAAAATTGTTTCGGAGTCAGAATTCTTACTTCTTTTTGTCAGTTGTTAGATAAGTCAGTTACTTCTTTAGATAAGTCAGTTAACCTCTTTGAGCATCAGATTCTCATCTATACAGTAGAGAGTTTATATTAAATGATCTCGAAGTTTCCTTCAGCACTAATAAGCTCTAAGTCTCTGCCCAGCAAGAATGAAGAGAAAGCAACCGTGGGACAAAGGAGATGTAATTTGACAGATTCCTAAGATTGGGAAGCACAGATTCCTGCCTAGCTTTGACCCAATAAGAATAAAATCAAACAAAGAACTAAACAAAATACACTCATGATTAATCAAACGGAATTGAAAGTCACTGCTAACCTCACACCTACCATGCTTTGCCTCCAGCTCATCTCCCTTGGGACACTCCTCCTCCTCTTTAATGCTTCATCATGATTCTTAAAAACTGTGATCACTCAAGGTTGAAGCTTTTAATCTCTCATGTATAAAAGGATATGCAAATGGAGTTCAGTTTCCTGTTGAGTCTCTGCCAAGGTCTTAGCCTGGCAGTTCTGGGAAAGGAGCCAAAGACCTCATATTTCTTGGCTGTTAACATTCTCCCGTCTGTGCTCAAGACAGCAGCCTGGGATTCAGGCTGTGGCTTGTCTTTAGTCTTACACTCTCTTAGGTTTTCTAAAGTAACTCGTTAGAATGTTTCTGCAAGAAAGTAACTTGGCTCCCAAGTAACCAGACAGAAGATTATCTGGTTATATTTGGGGACAGTAAGAAAAAGACCAGGAAGTCTATGTTCGTATATAATAGACTCAGAATTCAATCCTGTAGTCTACCTGAAGTACTGATATTCGTTAGATCTTAAGCAAAGCTTGCATATAAGTCATTGGTGTCACCAACACAGGGTGTCACACATCACACATACACAGGGTGAAAAAGGCAAGGTCCTCAGGTATAACAGCCCTGTACAGCATTCAGAAACAAACCAAAACGTGAAAAACACAAGACATCTCAATGCGTTTCTGAGCCAGAGGCTCTGCTAAACAGCAGAATCAGGGCTCAGACTACTTGTCCCCTGTATCTCCTGACTGAACTCACACAAAATAGCAGCTGCCATTTTTATTCAACACACAGCATCCCAGACCCAAGTTCACTGAAATGTTGTTACCACTATTCTGATGGAAAATTATATGTTCCAAGCTATGTTAAATCTGACCATTCATTAAGGATGGAATTTCCTCTTTTGCTGTAAATGCTCTGGCTTATTTGCATTTTCTAGTATTTCCCTTCTGAAGCTAACTCCCAGAGGGCTTTCCTGTGCATTGTCATTTCCATTACAAGGTCAATGTACAAGTTAAATTTTTAAATTTCTTTGGAAAGCTCTATGGAGAAATTTTTTCTTCCATTTCTCTGTTATCCCAGGCAGCTATCAAGAGCAAAGAGCTCAAGCTTGAGCTACCTTGGGACAGTCGACATCAGTAAAAATGTTCTCCATGTTATTGTTCCATACCCAATCATTCACTTAGCGCCTCCTGCAGCATTTATTTATAAATATCTTTCTTTCTCTATTCTTGATCCTTTAGCCTCCACTTTATAAAATCATACCTTTTCTTTGAAATCTCCTCTAAGAGTATTGATACTCTACAAACTTTTTACCTCTCATTTCTCCCTCCCCTCCTCCTTCACCTGAACCCTACACTGTCCAGCAATGATCCTTCCCAGACCATTTGCATCTCAACAGGGAAATGATGCAAACCAGGTCTCTTCCTACTTCTGTTCTTTGCATCCTAGCCCTACCCAAACTCATGCACGTCTGAAAGTCAGCACCACCTTGTGCCATTTGGGGGCATTTTTCTCAGAGATCTGTTCTCAGAGCAGCATTTTGGGATTGCGCCTGAATGTCATTGATGTTAGGGCCCTTGACGGTGCCTGACTCAGAAAGACTCAGAAGATTCTACCTAAATTCACGTCCAGCTACTTCATCACTATAATATGCCATTGAAAAGACTGAGAAATTGGGCGGCAGGTTTGCTCAGTAGTTAGAGCACAGTGCTCATAACAGCAAGGTCGCTGGTTCAATTCCCACATGGACCAGTAAGCTGCGCCCTACACAACTAGATTGAAAACAACAACTTGACTTGGAGGTGAGCTGCAATCCCCACAACTAGATTGAAAACAACAACTTGACATGGAGATGATGGGTCCTGGAAAAACACACTGTTCCCCAATATTCCCCAATTAAAAAAAAAAAAAGAAAGAAAGAAAAGAAAAGAAAGGATTGGGAAATCTACATATCACTCCTGTAGAGGCTCAGAACTGAATATTAGATTCTGTGGAATATGTGCATCTTATGAAGCTCCAGAGTAAAGGCTTAAATGCACCAGTTCTGTGGTCTATAATGGGAGCTGCCCAAATCATATGCCTTCGATGGAAGAAGCATTGTTACCTTAGACAACTCCAACTCTCTGGTCTACTTTTGCACTCCTAATACCACACCTCATTCTACCATGTATTTATGGCAGACCTAGTCTACTCAAAAATAACCTAGAACAAGTCAACATAATCTAGTGCTAGTCTGGAAGCTCAAGGTAAAAGTAAGTGAATCTTACATACTTTAAAAAAAAAGTAAGTAAGACTCCAGAGTAAAATCTTTCCCTTTTTTCAATGCAAAAGATTCTAAGAACTATGTATAAACAGGTCTCTAATCACCCTGTATTTCCATTTGGATATATTTCTACCAGTTCCTGTACATTGTTTCTGCATATGAAGAATTCAGTGGTGAAAACTGAGACTTTATCCTACATACACTAATCAACTCAGCTATCAGTACAGATAGATTGCTTGCCAAGAGGGGTTAACATGTTTTTGCCACGGCTTTTTGGTATCCACACCCCAAGCCATCTGGTCTCCAACACATCTGGAGGAAGGATCTTGTCATTCAGCATTGTTTATACCATCACACTGATCCTGGTAGTCAGACCTGACTATACACAGATTGACTAATCAACCTGGAAAAGCCCCTGTTCTAAGAGAGACGTGGAAAGTGGTGGGACAGATAGAACCCAAGTACTGGGAAACTGCTCACGTCCGCTGCTGACTCAATCTTCTCACCAGCTGCCTAATCCAACAGATGCATCTTCCTTATGAGGCACTGGAGACCCAGAATGTCCACATCCTGTGGTTCCCTATACCCTTCACACCCCACATTTGAGTTCCTTTCCAATTCAGAGAACAAAACTGCTGGCTTTGGGCCAGTTCACAACAGATGTGGGTCTCAACTGCCAACTACTCAGGAAGCATCCACCAGGGTAAGGCATGAGAATCAGCTTCTTAGATATTCCCATCCTGTGATTCCTTCAATTGTCTAACACCTGCTCAAAGAGAGAGACTAGGAGACTTTCTCCTAAGCATCTTCAGGGATTTAATGCTTCCTGTTGGAAATTAAGAAGTGTGAGAGTTAAGGGAATTGTTGGAAAGTAGGTATTACAACTTTACACGTACTTTAGGAAAACCTGAAAATCTACCCAGAACTTTGACGTAATGCCTTCCTGTATCACTGACCTTGCCCATCTCCCTCTCTGAATCCCACGTGGTGATCACACACTGGGTAGGAATTCAAAGCCATGGGCAGCAGGACATTTCCACATGTAGGACAATGGTGATAGGGATTCTGCTAGCCATAAATCATTGCTAGTTTGTGCCAGGCCTTGCAAAGATGTCCTTATACTACAACTCTCTATAAGAGATTGTACCCTGGCTTTCCCTAAGTCTGTAGCTTTATTTTACTTCCCACCCACCCCACCCCCAAGAAAATGGTCCCTGCTGTGCACTGCCTTCTTAGTATAACAAAGAAAGATGGGAAGGGCAAAGACCAAGTGCAGGGAGAGAAACCAAGACATTAGTACCAGGGAAAATACTGTTGCAGACTCAGTTTTATCACTTGAATTGATACTAACCTGATCTCTCCAGAAAATCTAAAGGTCAGTATTAGGAGGAGTGTTTTCTTAGGATCTCTGAAAGAAAATAGTATGAGAATTCAAGGAGTACAGAATCCTTGAATCCTGCAGAATCCATAAAAAAGTGCTTAGCTGTGGCTGGAATAATCCAAAGTCTTGGCAATAGCTAAGGGAGGCTGCCAGCTGCCAACCCTCTGCAAACTGTAAAGTAGGTCACCCAATCTCATCTTTCTGTGCCCTCTCCTCAGAAAGCCTATCCCTCATATGCTTTCATTCTATTCCCACTGAAACCATCAGGAAATGATCTGAAACCAATTCATATTACAGTTGACCCTTGAACAATGTGGGGGTTACGGGCACCAACCCCCGCCCAGCCAGAAATCAGTGCATAACTTTTGACTCCCCCAAAACTTCATAGTCATCCCTCAGTACCTGAGGGAGATTGGTTCCAGAACCCTATCTATACCAAAATCTGAGGATGCTCAAGTCCCTTATATAAAATGGCACAGAACAATGCATACAGTCAGCCCTCCAAATCCATGGTTGGTTGAATCTCTGGATGGATACAAAGGGATGGCTGTATATTTGTTGGGGGGAAAAAACAAAACATGTATAAGTGAACCCACGAAGTTCAAACCCGTCTTATTCGAGGATCAACTGTGATTTGTAAGTAATGAAAATAAATGGAGGCTTTAGCTTTTCTGAAATTGGGGTGGGAGGGAGGCAGCATTGTATTTTAATAGAGATAATAGCCATAAGCTAAAGACTAAAGGAACCATGGCAGAATTTTCAAAGCTGGAGGATCACTGCCCAAAATAAAACAGGGAACTTTGTTCTCTCTTTTTTGAAGTCTCAGTGTGGATCATACAAGGAGAGTTTGGAGTTTGCCAGAGTGGGCACTTACCTTCCCATGTCCAGGAAGAGGCGCAGCCCACAGACAGAGCACATTAACCTGTTCATTGCAGCAGAGGGCAGAATTAGTGCGGGGGGGCTAAAGGGGGTGAGATATCTGGAAAAAGAGATTTCATTTCAGCAACATGAATAACTTGGAATATTTGAAAGCCATTCAGCAGTAAAACAAGCATCCTTGTCAGAAAATGAGTTCAAGTGGATGACTGCCCTGGGAAGGTTGTCTACATTGGCTGAGAGCTAGAATTCATTACAGAATTCTCTGTTGAAAAAAAAAAATCAAGCCTGCCACCAAAGAGCAGCTACAGTGGCTATTTCAGTGTATTCCTTCTCTGTTTTTTCCAATGTGTAGATTTTTACATGCTCTGTATATGTATCATACTCGGTGAACACATTTGTATCTTTCTAAACATTGTATAATCAATTTTCTATGTTATTAGATACTTTTCCTAATCAGTATTTTTAATAAGGCACATTAATATTGTTTCTGGGAACATATCAAAGTTTACTTAATCAGTTCTCTTATGACTGAGAGTTTAGGCAATTTCAACATTTTTCCTATTATAAAAATTTCTGTGGTGAACATATCTGTACTTATAATGTTTTCATTATTTAAAATTATCATATATGTACATGAGGAAATTATATATACATATACATACATATAAGCCATACATATATATATATGAAATCCTAAGTCTCCATTTGCTCAAATAGACGATTCTAGGTTTTTCAACAACTTGAATATATAAACCCTTAGGGTTATAGATGAAACTGTCAAATTCTACTTTAAAAAATTGTATCTATTAATTTAGTTACACATGCATATTGTAAATCACATACTATATAAAATTGTATATTAATTTTGAAATACTGCTTTTTTCATCCTCATAGTTCCTAAATTTTATTCAAATTCCTCACAGGCACCTCAAATTGATATATTTGTCATTACTAGAACTGCTGTTTTAAATCTTCAAACATTTTTCCAAAGCATATCAAACTCACTTGTATCTAAGTTGTTTGAATCGTAGCATGTTATGAATACACATATGAAGCTATCACTAAACACATTTTTAAATCACAAGATCTACTCACATAACATCAAAATGGTTGTTTTGCTATTTATTTTGTATGTGATATTCTTTTTTTTATGAGTTTCAGGTGTACAAAACAATGCAATAGTTAGACATTTACACCCCTCACAAAGTGATAACCAATCTACTACCCCTCTGACATCATATATAGCTATTACAATTCCATTCCCTCTATTCCCTATGCTGTACACCACATCCTGTGTAAGTGATATTCTTGATCTTCACACAAAACATTTACTTTAAAAGATGTGTTTAAACAATATCAAACACTTATAATTTTGAAGGCATACTCCCAAGAATAGTTACTAAATTTTTGTTAAATTATGTAGTCATCTTTTTTACTAATCTCATCAGCTGACTTCCATAAGCATCTATGAACAAGCATTGATTAAGATCATTTCAGAATAATGTGTCTTCACTACTTAACTGTGCAAAATAAAATAATGACATGAAAGTAATATTGCTTTTTGTAACTTTTGTAAGGAATTAAATATAAGGGACTCTCTATTCTCTAAGGAAAATAAACCTCATTTTATATTCAAACATATACAGTATTTTCTCACAGTGAATTCCACAAAGTGAAAATATTTGCTCAAACTAGTATGAATATTTTTACCATCTTGATATTAAGTAATTGGCTTCTAATAAAAATATAACTATTTATATTGTTACCATTTTGCCAGCATTGGAAACATCACCTTTTATGACAAAAGCTTTGCTTAAATATCTCTCAAAAAAAAATGGTTTGTTAATGTTCTATTTACACTTTTATTACTAGAAGGTTAAAACATTTTTCCAAGTTTGTTAACCAATGACTGACTTTCTCATTTTTTTCTACACCCATTTATTTTTTTAGGTTCTTAGTGCTTTACTTATGGATTTGTGTGATTCTAATAATTTTGTGCCTCTGAGTTTTATAGCATTTAACCACAATAACAACATTGAAAGATTTCTGAGGTATTCTGAATGAGTGGTAATGGCAAAGTGCCAAGAAAAGAAAAAAGGAAGAAGAAAGTTTTTGTACTGCTATGTTTCACTGTGACATTTACCACGGAGGTTGAAAATGTATTAAGCCTTTGTCCAAAAACACCCACCTGTGTCCCATTATGTATGTTTTAGCATCAGGAGGAATCCTCTGAGTGTCATGGGGAAATAAAATATGAGCTTCATTGCCCCCTGGCCCCCAGATTCCTTTTTTTAGGAGTTTACTCCATATTGTCTACTGCAATGGTTTCAGAATGTGAACAAGTATCACCAAAGTCATTAGTAACAAATAATCCCAACCACACACTTTAACATTCATTAACTATACACATGGAAATGTAAAAGAGAATATCATGGAAGAAGTAAAGGGAATGGGACCGACAATATCCTGGGTTGAACCCATGTGTGTCCAATGTACATAACTCCTCTCTTCAATGAGCTCAATGCCTAGTATAAAACATGTACTAAATGCTAAAACATGTACTTAAAATGTACAAAAATGCTTAGATAGTGGTTGTTGTGAACTGAATTCCATCTCATTGGAATATGACTTGCTTACAGAGTACAAGTCATTTTTTTTCCTTTTTATTTATTTATTTAAATTTATTGGGGTGACAATTGTTAGTAAAATTACATAGATTTCAGGTGTACAATTCTGTATTACATCATCTATAAATCCCATTGTGTGTTCACCACCCAGTGTCAGTTCTCCTTCCATCACCATATATTTGATCCCCCTTACCCTCATCTCCCACCCCCCACCCCCTTTATCCTCTGGTAACCGCTAAACTATTGTCTGTGTCTATGAGTTTTTGTTTCTCATTTGTTTGTCTTTTTCTTTTGTTGTTTTTGGTTTATATACCACATATCAGTGAAATCATATGGTTCTCTGCTTTTTCTGTCTGATTTATTTCGCTTAGCATGATACTCTCAAGATCCATCCATGTGGTCCCAAATGTTCCTATATCATCTTTTCTTACCGCCAAATAGTATTCCATTGAGTATATATACCACAACTTCTTTATCCATTCATCTATCGAAGGACAGTTTGGTTGTTTCCATGTCTTGGTCACTGTAAACAAAGCTGCAATGAACATTGGAGCACACGTGTCTTTATGTATAAATGTTTTCAGATTTTTTGGGTAGATACCCAGGAGAGGGATTGCTCAAGTCATTTTAAATAATGTATTTCTACAGGCCATACTATAAACAGATCCAGAAGGGAAACTCTGACCCTGAATTACCAAACCCTAGCAGTTCATGTGCGTTGTTCTGGTGAGAAAACTGTTGAAGTGAGGGAGTAGAGACAACACGAAGGTTGTCATTAGGCAGCACTGGAAAAATAGCCCAGTGACATAATGAGGAGTACACACTCTTCATAAATAAAACCTAAGCTATCAGAAAGTCACAAGTAAGTAAACAGATGTTGGGAGGGAAATTTTTTGTTGAGTAGAGTTAGCTGGGAAGAGCTTCTGGAGATAAATTTTGAGTGTGTCCTTGAAGATGGAAGTGGAAGACCTAGCACCACCGGGAATATTATTTCAGAATTAAGGCATCTCCCTCTCTGACTTAATGCCACCAAGCAGTCTCCTCGATCCAGAGCAAAGACACAATTTATCCCTACCCACTTAAAGAATGTGTTTTTGAAACATATTTGCTGGGAACTAAGCAATATTTCTATTCACTTCAGGATCAATCAATGTCAATCCCATAGATCTGAGAGTTTATAAAGCCTGGGTTCTCCTTCGTTCTTCTCTTGACTCTACTTACATTTGATCCAAGAACACAGGGGATTAATCCCTTCATCCTGGGATTACAATCACCAGTTAGCACACCAAATCTAATTGCTCTTTTTAAGTCTAGAAGAGCAAAAGTACTGCACAGGGGAAGAAAACTATACTTAGGCCTCTTCCCAGATTGTCCAAAATAACTGGGTTTATGGCTTTTAAAGGATAGAATACATCAACTCAATCAAAATAACATTAGATCAAAATGCCCATTTTCGGGGAAATATATAATTCACAAAAAGAACACTTTTAATGAAATTCTCATTTTTAGTGCAGAAATGGAACATATCTTTGGATTACGTTTTCTAAAAGCACACTCTTTTAAACATTAATTTTTCAGTATATAGTGACGAGGTTATAACATTTTTTTCTGTGATAGCAGACTGGAAGTATTCACAGTTACCAAAAAAAGGAAATATGACTAGCTTCCTGCTTCACACAAGAAATCATGCAGAAAAAATATAATCCAAGCCAAAAAAAAAGTTTTATTCTTAGCAAGATGGCGGAGTATATAAACACTGAGCCTGCATCCTTCC
The DNA here is from genome assembly GCF_004115265.2 of Rhinolophus ferrumequinum. Lineage (NCBI taxonomy): Eukaryota > Metazoa > Chordata > Mammalia > Chiroptera > Rhinolophidae > Rhinolophus > Rhinolophus ferrumequinum. The sequence goes on from NC_046289.1 coordinate 73,129,338, forward strand.
GTGAACACATTAAAATTACAACTAAATTATAGAACAATCAACCTGGAGAACCATCTGAAGCCTAGCCAAACAGAAGTCCTATAACTAAAAATACAAAGAGAAGCCACAACGAGACTGGTAGGAGGTGCAGAGACACAAAACAGGCCCCAAACTTCCATGTAGCAGTTGAGAATCAAAAGGGCAATATCGGCTGTGGAGCTTCCCCCCAGAGGAGCAAAGGACCCCAGCCTCCCACACCAGGTTCCCCAGCCTGGATTACAAATGCCTAGAAGAAGAGCCTCTACAATATCTAGCTGTGAAAAACAGTGGGGATTCCGACAGTTTGGTGGGATGGAAGGCAGCAGGAAACCCAGATGTCCTTATAAACAGCTCGCACACAGACTCATCCACTCGCAATCACTCACCTTAAGCTCCAGCGGAGAGACGGTGACTCTGGGGGGTCTCAAAGACATACAGGAGGGAAGCAGACTGAGGTGTGTGGGTTTAGGGACAGGAATGGAGGACAGTCGGCATTTTCCCAGTGAGAGGTCCTCCTTCCGTGCAGCCAGCGGGTGGACGCCATCTTGCTTGTATTGAGCCCACCCCCCACAGGCCAAATCTAAATCTGATTGGCCAGATGAGCTCTGCGGCTCTGCCCCACTGACTCAGCTGGAGGCACTTTCTCCTGAGCAGACAGCCCTGCCCATTTTGCACTTTTTCTTAGAAAACTATCAGAGTCCAGCAGGCATCACGTAAGTGGCAACTGGCCTCAGTATACTCTGAGACTTTTGCTGAGTCGCTCCAAACTCAGCACTTGCACCAAACTGGAATTTACATTAACCTGGTGAACAATTCTTTCCATTCTAGTGACTCCCTGAGCCCCTGCCTCACCCAACTTGCCTACTGCACGAGGCTTTATCTGCAACTGAACATTAAGAGAGCTGGCAGGTGGAAGCAGGAATCAGGGTGTCCTGATTTTTTGCAGAGTTACCCCAATCCTGGCGCTGGAGGCAGCTGACCTCAGTTCACAGCAAGGCCTATCCCACATGCCTCCAGGTTTAGCACAGGCAGCGAATAATCACAGATCATTTTATAGCTCCTACCAGGTAGGAACTGGCCAGTCACAGGCAGTGGGTGACCTGGGCCTGCACCACATCCCCTCCCAAGAGGCCCCAGAACCAACATGCTTGGAGCTTGGCTTCAGACCACAGCAGAGCACTACCCAATTAGCCCAAAAGTGGCACATGCAAAAGGTGATCTCAACAGGCATCAGAGCCCACTGGGGCAAATCCCACTCAGTGGGGTAAGCCCCCTGCACAGCAGCCCATAAGCTGTGGACATGGCCAACCCCACAGCCAATCAGCCTGAGGTCAATCCCACCCATTGATGTGCCACTAGCAATCAAGACTAACTACAACAGGAGGGTACATACAACCCACAAAAGGGATACTCCTGGAGCACCTGGAGCAGGTGGCCAGGGAGATTGTGCCACTGGGTCCCTACTACAAAAGGCCGCCCAGCCAAACTGGGAGACATAGCAGATCAAATACATAGAAACAAACACAGAAAGGCAGCCAAAATGAGGAAACAAAGAAATTTGTCTTAAATGAAATAACAGGAGAAAAATCCAGAAAAAGAACTAAATGAAATGGAAGCAAGCAACCTAACTGAGTTCAAAACAATAATTATAAGGATGCTCAAGGAATGTAGCGAGAACTTCAACAAAGAGATAGCAAACATTTAAAAGGACATAGAAACGATAAAAAAGATATAGAAGTGAAGAATACAAAAACTGAAATGAAGAATGCACTAGAAGGAATCACCAGCAGACTAGATGAAGCAGAGGATCAAATCAATGATTTGAAAGATAAGGTAGTAGAAAACACCCAATTGGAACAGCAAAATAAAAAACGAATCCAAAAAAAATGAAGTTTAAGAGACCTCTGGGACAACATCAAGTGTAACAATATTTGCATCATAGGGATACCAGGAGAAGAGAGAAAGCAAGAGATTGAGAACCTATTTAAAAGAGTAATGACTGAAAATTTTCCTTACCTGGTGAAAGAAATAGACATACAAGTCCAGGAAGTACAGAGAGCCCCAAACAGGGTGAACCCAAACAGGCCCACACCAAGACACATTATAATAAAAATGGCAAAGGTTAAAGATAAAGAGAGAATCCTAAAAACAGCAAGAGAAGAGCAACTAGTAACTTATAAGAGAGCTCCCATAAAACTGTCAGCTGATTTCTCAATAGAAACTTTGCAGGCAGGAAGGGATTGGCACAAAATATTCAACGTGATAAAAACCAAGGACCTACAACCAAGCCTACTGTACAAGGCTATCATTTAAAATCAAAGGACAGATAAAGATCTTCCCAGACAAGAAAAAGTTAAAAGAGTTCATCACCACCAAACCAGTATTACAAGGAATGTTAGAAGGACTTTTTTGAGATAGAAAAAAAAAATCAAAATTATGAATAATAAATTGGCAATAGCTATATATCTATTAATAATTACTTTCAATGTAAATGGATTAAATGCTCCAATTAAAAGACATAGGAGGGATGAATGGATAAGAAAACAAAACCCTTACATATGCTGCCTGCAAGAAAGTCACTTCATATTGAAAGACACCAACAGAAAGTAAGGGATGGAAAAAGTTATTTCATGAAAATAGAAATGAAAAAAACAAAAAACAAAAACTTCTGGGGTAGCAATACTTATACGAAATAGACAAACTAGACTTTAAAACAAAGGCTAGGACGGGTGGCTCAGTTGGTTAGAGCATGAGCTCTGGGCAACAGGGCTGCCGGTTCGATTCCCACATGGGCCAGCGAGCTGCACCCTCTACAACTAGAATGAAGTCAATAAGCTGCTGCTCAGCTCTCAGGTGGGCAGATGGCTCAGTTGGTTGGAGCGCGTCCTCTCAACCACAAGGTTGCCGGTTCGACTCCTGCAGGGGATGGTGGGCTACGCCCCCTGCAACTAACAATGGCAACTGGACCTGGAGCTGGACTGTGCTCTCCACAACTAAGATTGAAAGGACAACTTGACTTGGAAAAGTCCCCGAAGTACACACTGTTCCCCAATAAAGTCCTGTTCCCCTTCCCCAATAAAATCTTAAAAAAAAAAAAAAAAAACAAAGGCTATAAGAAGAGACAATGAAGCACCTAGTAATCCCACTTCAGGGTAATTATACAAAGAAACCCAAAACACTACTTCAAGGGAACATGTGCATCTATATGTTCATTGCTGCATTGTTTATAATGGCCAAGATGTGGAGGCATCTTGTGTCCATCGATGGATGAATGGATAAAGAATGGATAAAGAATGGATAAAGAAGAGGTGGCAAATATATAAACAATGAAATATTGCTCGGTCATGGAAAAAAATGGGTTCTTGCCATCTGTAGAGTGTTGTGCTGAGTAGAGTATATCAGAGAAAGACAGACGCAATGTGATTTCACTTATATGTGGAATCTAGCAAACATAATTAAGAAACAAAACAGAAACAAACCCATTGATACAGAAAACATTTTGATGACTTCCTGATGGGAGGGGGGTTAAGAGTGTGGGTGAAAAAGGGGAAGGGATTAAGAAGTACAAATCGGTTGTTAAAAAGTAGTCATGGGGAGCGCTGGATGGCTCAGTTGGTAAGAGCACAAGCTCTGAGCGGCAGGGTTGCTGGTTCAATTCCCACATGGATGGTGGGCTGCACCCCTGCAATGACTTGAGCTGATGGGCCCTGGAGAAACACACTGTTCCCCAAAATTCCCCAATAAAAATTTAAAAAAAAAAAAAAACCATCTGTAAAAGGCATTTTGGGACAAAATGTCCATGGATAATTTGACCATGGACGGGTTGTTAAATGATTTTAGGGAATTGTTAACCTTGTTAGGTGGGAAATGGTAGTATTATGATTATGTAGAAAAATATTTTTAACTTTTTAAATGCATACTGAGTTGTTTAGGATTGTCATGATGCTTATAACTTATTTTTAAATATTTGACCAAAATATATAGCAAATATAGCAAACATTAACAATTCTTAAATCTAGGTGATTCTTAAATGAGTCTAAAGATATTGATTCTATTAATCTCTTTATTTGGGGATGTTTCACAATTTTTCTAATAAAATAAATGAGAAAATCGCTAATGATGATGTTGCACATTTTGGATTTTTCTTATTCAAGACGTAGGCTTAAATGACGTATCTTAAAATCACTGCCTTTTAAGATCTGAGATGATGACAATAGCTCAAAATGAAGTCCTCCACTTGTGTGGGGATGCGGTAGTTCCATTCTTCTATAGGTGTACCAACGACCTGCAGTTGGTTGATTGTCAGCCTCACATCTTCTTCAGGTGGGTGGACATGTAAAGAAGGTAAGAGAAGGTTTTAACAAAAGTCAAGGCGTATCAGGTGTCCTCTAAATAAGGGGAACTCAACTAAGTTTATCCATTCTTGGGCTTTATAGGGTCTCAGTTTAAAAACCTGGCCTCTTTTAATTTTTGTCCAGTTGTTAAGTGTATTATTTAACCCATTAACTCTGCAAACCATATTGATCTATTCTTTCTCTTTATAGTTTTGCCAAAAACTCAAGTTACCATCCTAACTATCTATCACTTAAACAAGTGAACATTATTTTTAATGGAAAGGCTGAAGTATTGCCACAGAAATATAGTAGGGGTACTGAACCAACAGAGTCAGACTCCAGGCCTTCACTGAGCCCTCCCTCTGTCACCAAAGCACAAGCACGGATCCAGCATCTGACTTCCAAGAAGAAGAAACCAGTGGCAGATGACATAAAAATCCATGGTCTTCGACTCTAGAAATTCCAACCAAAGTATTTGGGTCAATTTTATTATTTTTAAAGAACTGGAAGGCCGCTGCTCAAAATGACTTCTGACCACTTACTTATGGATCAGTGAAAGTATATGCTACAATTGGTCTGCTAATCACTAGCAAACAATTAGAGAGGGGTGCAGCAGCACAGGAAGCCTGGGATTGACTGCTGCTATTGCAGCTTTGGCAGCACAAACAACATAGAATTAGGTCAGTGGTTCTCAAAGTATGGTGCGTGGACCTCTAGGGGCCTTAAGACATTTTCAGGGAGTCCATGAGGTCAGAACTATTTTCATAATAATACCAAGATATTATTCGTCTTTTTCATTATATTGACATTTGCACTGATAGTGCAGAAGGAATGTGGGTAAAATTGCTGGTCCTTTCACATGAATCAAGGCAGTGGCATTCAGTATTAGTAGTCATTGTATTCTTCATTGCCACATATCTGCAGGAGGGAAAAAAAAGGCAGTTTCTCTTTCACTTTAAAATGTTGTTGACTATTAGTTTGCTGGGGCTGCCATAACAAAATACCACATACTGGGTGACTTAAACAGCAGAAACTGATTTTCTCACAGTTCTGTGGCTAGAAGTCCAAGATCAAGGTATCTACAGAGTTGGTTTCTCCTAAGACTTGCAGCTGACCATCTTCTTGCTGTGTCCTCACATGGTCTTTCCTCTGTGCGTGCATATCCCTGGTGTCTCTTCTTTGTGAGTCCAAACTTCCTCTTGTTATAAGGACACCAGTCAGATTGGATTAGGCCCCACGCTAAGGGCCTCATTTTAATGTAATCAGCTCTTTAAAGCCCCAGTCTCCAAATGTCATGTTCTGAGGTACTGGGAGTGAGAAGGTCAACATATGACTTTTGGGAGGGCACAATTCATTCTATAACATTGATGAAGTGAAAACTTAATTTTATTAAATCTAAGCTCTTGAGTATATGTCTTTTCAGTATCTTACGTGACAAAGGGGGAAGTACCCATAAAGCCCTTCTGCTATATTCCAAATTATAATAGTTATCTCAAGGGAAAACATTTGTTGCAATTGTGCGAATTACAAGCTGAACTAGCCACTTTTTTCTTGAAACACCGTTTCTGCTTGAAAGAATGACTAACAAACTATGGTTATTCAAACTTGGCTATTTGGCAGTTAGTTATCTTCTTGAAAATGAATGAACTGAGCCTGTCACATCAAGAAAAACAATTGATAATGATTGCTAATAATAAAAAAGCTAAGCTTTCAGGAAAAAATACGAGTTTAGGGAAATTTGTGTCTGCCACTGTGAGCTGGGTGGCTCCCAACATTTAAGTACTTCTCTGATTTAAAAATATCAGTAGTGATATTAACTACTGTGATATTTTTATATTGTATAATGAAATGTGTCAACACGTATAAGTTGCCTAGCTCAGTGAACTAATTATTTCCCAAATGACCGATGGATAATGTTACAAAAATATACATGGGTGAAAGTTCCATCCAAGACAGGCCAATTAATTTTAATGTAACAGAATACGGAAAGTTCATTAACATGGTTTCAGGTTCTGCACTAGAATTAACATCTCTTCAAACTACATTATCCGTGTAAGGCTAGTTTTTGCTCGTATATTTCAGCCAAACCAACACATAGCAATAGATAGAATGCAGAAGTAGACATGATTTAATAAGCCAGCTCTTCCCCACTAGATATACAAAGACTATGATCAAACACCCCCACTATCTCCCTTCCTTTGGTCTACCGTCCCCATGTTTTTTAGCTGTTTCTTCCTGTACGTGGTTTGAAGTCGCTTCAACAGCCTAGTATTCTCCTTTGAATATACTATAGTTTGTCTGTAACCCTCAAAGAGTACATATCTCTCTTTTTTGTAGCACCTCAAAGGCAGTCGGCTGCTTCAGGATGAAGCCGAACATCTCTTTCCCAGCCACTGGCTGCCAGAAACTCATCGAAGTGGATGATGAATGCAAACTTCGCACATTTTATGAGAAACGTATGGCCACAGAAGTTGCTGCTGACGTTATGGGTGAAGAATGGCAGGGTTATGTGGTTCGAATCAGTGGTGGGAACGACAAACTAGGTTTCCCCATGAAACAGGGTATCTTGACCGATGGCCGTGTCGGCCTGCTGCTGAGTAAGGGGCATTCCTGTTATAGACCAAGGAGGACGCGAGAAAGAAAGTGTAAATCTGTTCAGGGCTGCATTATGGACGTCAATCTGAGTTTTCTCAACTTGGTCATTTTTAAAAAAGGGGAGAAAGATATTCCTGGTCTCACTGATACTACTGTATCTCGTCACCTGGGGCCCAAAATGGCTAGCAGAATTGGCAAACTTTTCAATCTCTCTAAAGAAGATGATGTCTGCCAGTATGTTGTGAGAAAGCCCCTAAACAAGGAAGGTAAGAAACCTAGAACCAAAGCACCCAAGATTCAGTGTCTGGTCACTCCACGCATCCTGTAACACAAGTGCCACATATTGGTCTGAAGAAACAGCCTGCTAAGAAAAGTATGAAAGAGGCTGCAGCATATGCTACACTTTTGGCCAAGAGAATGAAGGATGCCAAAGAAAAATGCGAGGAACAGATTGCCAAGAAAGGTGGGCTGCCCTCTCTGACAGCTTCTACCTCTAAATCTGAGCCTAGTCAGAAATGAGATTTTCTGACAGTAACAAATAAATAAGATCAGACATCACAAAATTAAAAAATTAAATTAAAAAAGAAAGAGTACATATCAACACCAGGAGCAGGAGGTGGAGATGAATAAAGCTAGTTCAAACGATATCCCCGTCCAATCCCTATTTCATTTCTTGGTTTGGTATCCCATAAATTTTCTCAAAGTGCTCTGAGTCTCCAAGCAGAAGGCCTGGTCCTAGCCAGGACTGAATAATACCATGGTAAACATTCCGCACACTGTCGCTTTCCTCTGTTCCCCCTTGAGGATGAGCTGGCCTGGCACTGAGAACATGGGCTGGCCTCCTTCTGTGAAGAGCTGAACTTCAGGATATACCCATCCTGTGACTGCCTCCCACTCCTCCCCACAAAAGAGCATCTCATGCAACAGTGAAAAGCCACATAAAAAAAGAAAATGCCAGGTTTCCCAGGCCATTCTATGCTCACTTCAGGGAAGGAGACCAGCTCTGAGACTGAGAATAGACCCAGAAACACTTTCAAATGATAAATGCCAGAATATAAAACCAAAGAAGACTAGGTAGTTGCCTAGTATACCAAAAAATATCACCAGACTAAGAACTAGAATACTTGATTTCTTGTATGTTCATTTGAAGTTGGGTGCCTTGGCCAAGTTGTGAAACCTCTCTGAATCGTTCTAGACTCTCATCTGAATACCCAGGCAGTGAATCTGTGATCCTTGAAGTCTCTTCTAGCTGTGACACTCTAGGATTCCTCCCTCGAGAGGCACAATTGATCCTTGATCACTCAGGTAAGTGAAAAAGAATGTGAGTTGAATAATCCAAGTATGTAGACAACATGAAACTCATTTCTATTTGGCTTTTGAATATATTTCATGGTTTGGAGCAAATCACAACAAATTTATCTTCCCAATGATGCTTAACTCAGGCTAATGTTAAAAATCAAGTAATTTGTTTGCCACTAATGTTGCTATGCTCCGCTAAACAAATGTAAGATCATATTCTATAAGGCAGCCTGCTATCAGAAAGACAGCAGAGGACTAGGAGAAGGAACATGTGGGTTTGGGCCATGGCTCTGTCACTTCCTAGCTTATTCTTTCTGAACATTAGATATCTTGTCTTTAAAATGGATTCAGAAGACACTTTCTGAGCACTCAACTGAGTCAGGCACTGTACTGGAACAAGGTATGCAGAAGTGAATAAGTACAACTCCCTTCTCTCAAGTGTCTCTACCCAATGGGAAAGGGGGTCTTAAGTGCAATGATGGAGATAAGCACTACATGTCACGAAAATTCAGGGAATGCGTGGGCATCCAACCCAGTCCAGTCTTGAGCCGTCGTTTAGGAGTTCTCAGGGAAGTCAATATCTAAGCCACGACCAGAAAATGAATAGAACCTAAGGAGATGCATTAGGGGCCAAAGTGGGAAAGAAAATCAATCCCCTGACAAAGGCAAAGAAGTCTGAAAGACAATGGAGCTCTCAGGAAGCAAGGAGTCGGTGCTGCTGAGTGTAAGGGTGCAAGTGGAAAGTATAAGATGTCAGCCTGGGAAGGTGAGCAAAAGCCTGTGTTCCATACCATTTTATCCTGAAGATACTAGGGATCCAGGCAAAATTTTAAGCATGAAATTTCATGATTGTGTTCCCCCTATAGTTTAGCATCTGTATTCGTCAGCTATTGCTGCTGTGATCATGGTCTGTAACAAACAATCCTCAAATTTCAGTTGCTGACAACAAACCTATATTGTTGCTGCACACTGATCTTCAAGTCAGCTGTATTGGGCTTCAAGATGTAGGTTAGATTCAAGTCTCCTCCACATGGCTTCATGCGAAGACCCAGGCTGCAGCAGCAATGGCTCCCTAGGGCATACTCTTCCAATCTCAGAAGGTGGAGGTTCAAGAGCGCTGCTGGAAATCCATGACATGACACCTCTTCAAGCCTCAGCTTAGAAGGAGCACACTGTCCTTCTACCCACATTCTATAGATCAAAGCTGGCCAAGCCCCATAATCAGTGGCACGAGATGTATGCTCGGCCTGTAGCAGGAGGTCCTGCAAAGCCATGTGGTAAAGTACATGAATGCATACTTCTGTCACAGACAGGGGGTGAAAAGTTGGGATACACAGCAGCTGCATTCTTGTCAAGATTCATCATCATCCCAAAGGTCTCTTCCACAGCCACAGGATTGTAAAATTCACCATCCCAGACCCCCAAGGTTGCATAGTTTAAGATCTGGTATAATTCAAGATTTTCATTGCCTTCTCATTCCCAACTTTTTATTTCTTATAACGAGTTCTGTTAAACCAGCTACTGATGGCTGCTTGGGAAAGTCTGTACAACGTGCTAAGAGAAAGTCAATGAGTCACAGGGGTTAATCAGAAGCTTTATCTATTATTCAACACAGTAACCAGCCACCTCTTGTCAGTTCAAAGACTAGCACCTAAAAACAGCTATACTCCAGAGTCCAATTTACGATTCTTTATTTTCATCTGGCGCTTCCCATGAGGCTCACATTTTCCTACTTTCTACCCTAAGTCATCCCCTATTACTTTGTTACTGAGACCATAACATTCCTTCTTTTCCTCTTTTCCTATTCTTTTTTTTGGGGGGGTAGGGGGAAGGAGAGGAGGGCAGTTAATCAAAAAGAGAATATTCGACTCTGTATGTTGAGATGAAATTGCTTGGCGTTCACAGGGCAGGCATGCAGTTACACGTAGGGTGGGAAGGAGTTGTCACAGAAATTATAAGTAAAATAACAATACTTAAATTAAGCCATGGATTTGGATAACATCCTCCAGGGAAAGTGTGAAGATCAACCATTTTTGAATGCTTCTCCCTTTTATGAACTACAACAACAAAATTCACACTCTTTTAACAGTTCACATTTAATAAGGTCACATTGGATGAGCTCTAGTGTATCACTTTATTTTCACAGTGATTGACATAAAGATCAAAGGCGAACCAAGACCAGTGTCCTGAGAGCCCCAGAGGAGAGTTTTCAAACAGGGAATCACTATGTCAAAATCAGAGGTCAAACAAGAATATAAATAAAAGCATCAACTGAATTTGGCCAGAGCCACTGCATCTAGCTGCACAAGTTGTGCCTTGCACAAGGGCAATCGGCCAAGTGGACAAGTGGGGCTAAAATTCAGTTTGCGGAGCAGAAGCCCTAGTGTGGAGCTGCATCAGCTGGGGAAAAGGGAGCCTTTTATAAAGCACACAAAGGTGCCATCTGTTTCCCAAGCTTGAACCCAAGCTGCTGCTTCTGCATGCGCCCAGCAGGGTTGCCTTTTCTAAATCACACAAAGCACTGTATGGACTACTGGCCCTGAATTTAGCAACCGAGGAGTCAATGGAGAGGATAATTTTAAATTTATGTGAAAGCCCTTTGTAAATTGTTTGACACTATTCAGGTGTAAAGCGGGACAGACAGATGATTTGGAAGCTTAGCAGGTGACAGGAGAAATTACATTGATCACAAACATTTTCTGCCTAACCCACAGCATGTAGAATCCACTTGAGACATTCAGATACCTGACCAAGTCCTCTGTGGGAAAGCATTTGAGAGTAGACTGGCCAGAAAGCACAGATGGGAGTGGACTGATGGTGTCTAAAAGTGCATTCTAGTTTCAAACTCCAGGGCAGATCTAGCCAAGGGGACAGAAGAGCCTCAGACAAAAGCACCTGAGAGAGTCTGCCCTGACCTAACTGCCAAACACTTTGATCTTGCTGGAGCTTGACTTGGCGAAAACATCCGGCTGGGGGTTCTCAGAGTTCACATAGGGTGAATGAAACCCAGAGAGGTTTTTGTAAAGCTCTGTAACACTGTGATTGGGGGGATACGCACAGTGTTACAAAACCTGCAGAGATCTGTACAAAAACTGCAGCGGCAAGGTGGCACTTCCCTGAGAAATCCTCAGCCCAGTTACCACACTCCAGGGGGAGAGCACAGCAAGTAGCAGACCCTCCTTGCTCAGTGACCCAGCGGGATGCCAGGAAGTTGACCAGACCAAGAGACTGAACCGCGGCTGCTGGCCTCTCACTCACTGCTGTTCTCCCTGGGGTGAAATTGGCTTTTCAACATGTTCTTACAGCCACTCCCATTTGGGGAATACAAAAAGGTGTTTCTTTAAAAACTATTCTTGTCTTGGTTTCGTGTTGATTGTATCGCAAAAAAGAGTTATATGAGCCATCTCATGTGGAATTCCTGGATCAAATCCCTAGAGAGATTTTCCCTAGTGCTTTGCGTTGCAGTTCGGGAAGATGAATTTCAAGAGATTGATTTGTTTTCAGGCAATCACCAGCCATAGCTGTTCATTCTAATGCTGACTGTACTGTAAGTCACGGGTACCAGATCAGTGCTTCACCACGCCCTACCACCTCTTGTGATGCTACGTGTTACCTGCCCTTTAAGCAGCACTGGTGACTGTGGATGCCTTGACTTTGGAATAGTCATGGATCCAAGGCCCATCCCCTTGGTGATGACAGTTTTCCAAGACTGAGAGTTATGTGTGGATCCAGGAAGTGAGAACAATCTAAAACCATAAAAAGCAACAATTCAGGAACTCCATGAAGTGTACTGTCCTGGAAACGTTCACCATAGAAATATGAGGGCAGACAATTAAATTCACTAACTTGTTGCTATGATGTTGCTAACCTTTTTTGACATCAGAGGGATTATTCATTATGAATTTGTACCAACTGGTCAAACAGTTAACCAAGTTTACTATTTGGAAGTGCTGAAAATGTTGTGTGAAAAAGTTAGACGACCTGAACTTTTCACCAACAATTCCTGGCTCTTGCATCACAGCAATGCACCAGCTCACACGGCACTGTCTGTGAGGGACTTTTTAGCCAGGAAACAAATAATTGGATTGGAACACCCTCCCTACTCACCTGATCACCCTCCCTACTGTCCCCAAAGACTTCTTTCTTTACCTGAAGATAAAGGAAATATTGAAAGGAAGACATTTTGATGACATTCAGGACATCAAGGATAATACAGTGACAGCTCGGATGGCCAATCCAGAAAAAGAGTTCCAAAATTGCTTTGAAGGGTGGACTAGGCGCTGGCGTCAGTGCATAGCTTCCCAAGGGGAGTACTTCAGAGGTGACCGTAGTGATATTCAGCAATGAGGTATGTAGCACTTTTTCTGGGATGAGTTTGCGAACTTATTTGTCTGACCCCTTAAGTACACCTACCTGCTCCTCAGACAATAAGCTCCCAAAAGCAAACCAACTCTACTGGCAATTGACTAAATCTTCATGAATCAGTTGGCTAAGCAACAAGTGTCATCTTTTTAAGAGCCAAGACTTAAAGATCCTCCAGTCCTAGAGTTAATAGGAAGAAGAAAGGTAGGGGCATTGCGGAGGTTTTTGGAAAGCCCTCACGTGCTGTGACACAAACTCACCTTTGGGGAAAGAATCTGTGTGACTGTGGAACCAAGTAAGTAACTCATTTGTCTGCTCTTTGAGGTTAAGGCGTCCTCCATCTAAAGAGATAGAAATACCAGGAAATGGGAAGTAATAGCACCAATATAGTGTCAAGGATAACTTTGGAGAAGATGTGAACTAGTCCCCTGCATGGGAGCTGAGCGAGGGGCTCTGTGTAAAAAATAAAAAAACTTGGGGGGGGGGGAGCTATGAAAGACCCCACACAGCTCAAGCGAAACAGAAAATTCTACTCACTCCATGGAATTCGGGTCAGACTGTAGAGACCACAGAGTCATTGGCTCAACTCCCCAAGTGAAGTCAGAATTGACCAGAAACAAGGATAATCTGAGTCTAGGTGAGCCTATAAGGTGGCACCAGGTATAAATAATTCTGACCTTCTTTAGGCCAAACTTTATGCTCAGAAGTGAGTCAGCCTCCTGGGCATAGAGGGTGAGGCCATGATGAGTGGTCCGTGGTGTTGGCTACCTTCCTCTTCAGAAGAAAGGAACTGGCTCCAGACATCCGTTTCTAATTGTTTGAGCTACAAATGAAAACTCAGTTACAAGTGAGGAAGCTGGAACATTCTGGCTCCTAGTGAGACCAGATTCCAAGCAGAACAAAGTGATTGGGTAATGTTTCCAACTAAGAAATGCTTTAAAGTCTGTAGGACACAGCCAGGAGTCGTTCCCTAAGGGCTCATTCGTGGTGTTCATCTTCCTCACTAAGAGGATATGGTGCCACTCACTAATTAACTGTTATAAACCAATCGGTGCTAAAGTCGTCAAAGGATTGTACTCAACACAGGAGGCATCTTTCTGTGTCATTTAAGTGATATTTTAATTCAACTGTTCTTGCTGAAGGAAAAAAGACAGCAATCTCCATTTGGCAGCAGCTTTCAGTTAGATAGTGAATGTAATAAACAAATACAAAACCCCATTTCAAAGATCCTCGGGAAGTCTAGCTGTGGGGTTAGTGGTCCCAATTCTGCTGAGCTAGCTACTGGAAAAGTAACAGCATGTCCTCGCCTGATGCCTTGGCACTCAACTTGTGTTCTCCAAGGTAAGAGAAGGCTCTAGGGAGGTGGGGTGGAAGAGTGTAATGGGGTGGGCTCCTTTTAGAGAAAGACTGGGGACAGGACAGTCCTGGGTATATGAAGTGAAAGAGCCATAGAACTGAGGGCAAAGGAACCGAACCGAGTGGGCATCCCCAGACCTCACCCACTATGGGAGAAGTAGGACAGGGGCTCTGCATCCAAAAGGAGATAGAAATCCAAAACTGTGCTAGCAGAATCAGAGCAGAGAAACTCAGATTTTTTTAAAAAACTTATAGAAAGATTTTGAAAACTCAACTAATTCAGGCCTTTGCCTTTAGACTAAATTTTCTAACTAAAATAATAGTTTATATACATCTTCGACAAAGTTAGTGACTGATTCCCCTGATTTCCCTTTGTTCACCCAAGTTCTTCCTAATAAATTAAGTTCTTCTGTTTACTGACTTACTTGATCCAGTGTTTTGCTAAGTGTGGAATGCATAACACATGATTTTAGATGGTACATAGATAGACTTTCTTTTCATTTTAATTGCACTATCTTTTAGTGGATATCAGAATAGTACAACTAGGTTGCCAAACCCCTCAATTTAAAGTTTCCTTTTAATTACATTTGAAGTTTAAAAGTGAGTAAATTCAAAGAAAATTATTAAGCAAATTATATGACAGATGGATGTGACCAAAAAAAACAAAAGGAGACGAGATTAATTGAAGTGTGGGAAACACTGAACTGGTAAATCCCATCCTCCTTTGAAATGAAAAGATAAGCAGCATCCAGAGAGGGCAGGATCTGGAATATCTTTGTACGGTGCCTGCTTTTTTAGCCAACTAATATTGGATTAAAGAGGTATCAGTTCAAACCCAGGCCTTTATCTTCGCAGAAGCCTACTTCCTTTTGATGCTTTCTTTCCTCTAGAGCTTCTTTCAAGTTCTTACTTACAGGCTGGCAGGTAGTACAAAACTAACAGAACAGGTCTACACAAACCCACAGCCCCAAATCCACCACACCTTTTAGCCCTCTGGACAGAGAAAACCTGGGGATACCACTTAACTTCATAAGACAGAACGAGAGACCAGGACAAAACAGCATGACATAAAGTGCCACAATGTAAATGTGTGCTACTGACTGTGACAATGACAAGAGCTAAGAAAAGGGCCACAGTCAGCAGGAACATCTTCACAAAAGTGGGCCATTAGATGGACTCAGAATAATATGGATTATTACATATCATCATCATATCAACTACTATTTGTTGAGTATCTACTATGTCTCCAGCCACTGGACTGGGCACTTTATTAATGAATGTCATTTTATTTTGTTCTCACAGTGATCATACAGAATTAGGTACTATTACCTGCATTTTTTACCAAGCAGGAAGGGTTCCCTAAGATCACACAGCTTAGCAAAGTCAAAATTTGCATCATCTGTCTGATTCCAGAATTTATCTGATTGCAGAATCTGTGCATTGAAGAGCTAACTCTGCTTTTCTATTGGGGCTGCAGTTCAATTGGGGCACACACGCAGGTTTTTCCTGCTTGGCCCAGCCTCCCTCTCAGGCCTCTGATGAGCTCCTTTCCAAGCGGACTGCAGAGTCTGAAGCCACAGTTAAGCTCTTTCTCTTCCAGCTGCCATCCTCACTACTATCCTGCACTAAGGAAGGGCTCCTATCCCCAGACCAAAACCAGTTACCAAAACAGACATTCTCCAGGGGAGGCCCCATCCCTTACATTACACCCCTGGGGCTTGAGGATCCCTAAAGTCAAAAAGATCCAGACAAGGATCAGAGCATCACCCCAAGAAAGAGGAATCCACAAAATCCTGGGCTTATCAACATGTTTCTAAAATTCCAGAAAAATAACATTTCCCTTCCCAGTTTTGGCATTCCTCCGCACTCACCGTGGGCATTGCCTAGAACCCAGCCTGTGACCTGCACGTCCCTCTGCCTGGAGCCATTTTCTCCCAGGGACTCATACAACCTTCTCCCTCTCCTACTTCAGGTCTTTCTTTACTCAAATATCACTTCTAGTGAGGCCATCCTCAACCATCCCCTTTCATTCTACAATCCCTTACCCTGCTGTAACTTTTATAGTGCTCATCTCCACTTGAAATTTTGTGTGCTCATTTACCATCTGTCTTCTTCTGTCCCATAAGGGAAAGGACTCTAAGTTGTTCCTTACTGTATCCATGAATACTCATACATTGAATAAACTAAATGAATGTTTGTTGAATGAATGAATGGACAAGTCAGCTGTAGGTTCAGGCAAAAGGAAATAGAAATGAAAGCAAGCTAGGAACCTGCAACCCAAGCTTGAGTCCCAGCTCTGCAACCTGTGACAAGTCACTGTCACTATATGCCTGGCACTCTTCTAGGTGCTGGGGAAATCAGCATGAACAAAACAGACAAAAATTCATGCTTGATTGGAGCTTTCATTCTAATAGCGAAAGACAGATGGTGAATATATAGTATTTAAATATATAGTATTTTAGGTGGCAATAAGCCCTGCGAAGGAACAATAAAGCAGGGAAAGAGAATAAAGACGAC